>NC_136003.1:12976456-13193956 GCF_048128805.1 Centroberyx gerrardi | reverse complement strand
TGTTTTCAGTCTGTCCACTACATGGTGTGTAAATGGTGTTCAAACTCTCTTACTCTGCGTTCACACCACTAGCAGCCACATGTGTTGCTTGTTGTCTAGCCAAATTGTCTTAGCTGATTGCTAGCTGTAAAACCATTGGTGCATAAATAGGCAGGTCATGAAACAATGCTAGTATGTGATTGGCTGCTGATAACTGAACCTTCAGCAGTTTTCTGCACCAACACGTGGAAACAAGGCCACAGAAAATGAACGGACTTCCAGTGACTGATGTCTAAAGTTTCTTGCGTCGTGAACACATGATCACACTTGGTTAAAAACCTTTCACAAGGTCAGAATGACTATCACTACAGTACAGATCCTTTGGGACATTGTCTATCTCCAAGCTGTGGCTAGCTGGTGGAACAGCAAGAAGCCAGTGACAGGTGTTACAGGACTGTCATTGACTTGTCAGCATAGGAAGTAGAGGGAACAGGTGTGCTGGCTGGCAGAAAATAAAAGATGATGGACAGGACAGGCGATTAAAACATGAATAACCGGAGACCAGATGTTTAAGGCTTAAAGTGGACTCACCCTCCTCTGCTGGCAGCTCTGTGGATGACGAGAGACAAAGAATATTAGCACAGCGTTGCTACACGCCACACTTACTGCAGTACTTTATGAGGCCAACACTGTTTTAATACACTTTACACATTGCAAAATACATTGCTTTGATAACTTGAATATCACTTTACTGAAACAATCATCTATTCCAAAGGTTTTTCATAAACTAAAATACAGAATATGTACATTAGAAAGATACTGAAATGGATTTTTGATAATCTCAAGTGAACTTTCTTCAACATGGCAGGAGAAGCCAGGGATGAAATTTTTAATTCAGGCAAGATCTGTCCTCACTTGCAGAAATTGAATGAAGATTGATAGAGAAAATATGGAGTCAACAACAGTTACTAGGCTAGTGCTAAAAATCTTCCAGATCCATCCCTAAACTAAATGCTGAATTAATTCTATGTGGTAGCTGGTTGGTTCAGGGCCTCCTAATCCTGCTGCCAGGTTATGATTGGTTCAACACAAATACAGTGGCTATAGTAACTGTTTGACCTTTACAATGACCTTAATTACCATGTTATTCTTGTTTGCTTTTACTCTGTCAGCTGAGAAACTCAACACCAAATAATGAGACGCTGCACCGTGGTTGAGCATGACTTGCTGGAAAGATCATTTAACTCAACAATCTTTTTTTTTTATCAGTACATAACATTGTCACAGAGCTCCCTTTTACTGTACACTTATTTGTGTGTAAGATGCTGCATCCACACAAGCTTTTCTTTAACTGCAGGCCTGAACCCCAAATGGGATGCAGCTCCATTCCTTGGGGTCGATCACATGGCTGGAGTACTAGTGTGTGTGAATAGGCCCAAGTACCAGGGTGGAGACTAAATTCACTCAATTTGCTTCCTGGGCTGAAAAAGTTGAAGAACCCCTGATCCAAACCAAAGGTCTAAACTTCCAGCAGTGCCAGTAGCTATTGTCAGAAACCTGAAACTCTAACACACCTGCTCCAGAAGCATCTCTCCCCCTTTGTGACCTTCAGATGGTTTCCCTCGCACCATCACAAAGTCACACATCACAGCCAGTTCGCCTACCGACCTTCAAAGCCCAGATTCCCCTTACTGCTCCTTCTCCTTCTCAGATTCTGTTTCTGTCTTTCTTCCCATGTTGTTCAACTTCTCCAAAACACTGTCTCGCTTTCTCTCATCTTTCCCACCTTTCTTACAAACTGAATCCAAATAACTGATCCACGTGTGTTCTTCCTCCCGCATCATCCCACCCTGGGAGACCTCATTCACTCCAATCATGCACAACTCTCTCCCTCCATTCCCCAATGCTCCATCCAACTGTCCATCCATCCCTCCATCCATCTCTCTCTCCTTCCCTCACCGTTGTAGCCATACTTCTCCAGGCTCCTCTTGACCTGGTCGGGCGAGAGGCCGGTGTCTTCACTGACGCCGAAGTGGGACAGAACGTCCGGCGACTCCTTCATGTGTGCGTTCTCCATCCTCGCTAAAAAGGAGAGGCTTCGGGACAAAGGAATAGAGAAGACAGGGCACTTAGAAAAAAAACACCAGGGTTTGTCTGAGCGGCTCAGCTGGCCCGATGCGGCCAGGTGTTCTCCTCAGCAGCTTTTAAGAGTTAAGACAATTGGAAGAAGTGAAGCTGTGTGTACCCACCACGCTCTAGAAGTGTGGGATAGGGTTCAAAACTGGCAACCCCCTGCGTTCTCTCTCTCTCTCTCTCTCTCTCTCTCTCTCTCTCTCTCTCTACCCCCTCTCTCTCGGCTGTCGCTCTCCTCTCGGAGCCCCGGACTGACAGAAAGTGCAACCTGGCAAAGAGTCCTGAAAAGTTTTATACAGATGAAAAAGAGGCCTCATTGGTGCTCGCTCACCATGCACCCACCCCTTATTGGCTGAGAAGGTCAGAGATGGGTGGGCAGGGATGGGATGGCCCTGTGGTAAAGAATAGGCAGTGGGGGGGGGGGGGGGGGGGAGGTTGGGCAACAACTGCAGAGGGGTCTACAGCCCCGGCAAGCTGAAAATAAGATGTGCATAGGGGAACATGCATGGTCAGGAGAATGGGGGAGGGGCGACACTTTCTGAATGAGAAGTAGGGGACATTGATGGGCGCATGACAACACACTACTGTGAGGGAAGGGACGCCGAAAATTCCAGTAAGTTATGCAAGGCCCCCACACACATGAAGGTATTAAGAGAAAGAGACAGGTGTCTGCTCCAAAGCAAGTATAAGAAAGGTGAACAGGCATGGAAATAAACTCATGGAAACCCCTGCTGCTGCCGCTGAGTGAGAGCCTTGCACCTCTGCTTTTGGTGCTGTTTTTGAAATGAAAGTTTAAATTGTCCTATCTATGTGGCGAGACAAGATTCTTGAAAGGATTTCCTGAAAAGCTGACTTTTCATAGGTTCTCATCTGTCAGAGGGAGGACAAGAGCGATGACGTTTGGATGGAGGAGGGAGTGTGTGTGTGTGTGTGTGTGGGGGGGGGGAGCAGCCAGCTGAGCGGCAGAGGAAACACATGCATACGTCACTCAGAGGATAGAGATTTGAGGAAAGGAGGAGGGGGGGGGGGTCCAGCTCCATTATTTCTCTTCTCTTCTGTGGGAGATTAAAGGAGCAGGGCCGTCCAGAGCCCTGATGGCCTGATGGTGATATAGATAGAGTAATGCCCTCATAATCACACTCTCTCTCTCTCACACACACACACACACAGAAAGCAGAGAGGAGAGGAGAGGAGAGTTGGGTGAAGGAGAGTGCCATAGAGAGGGAGAGGTAGGGAGGCTTAGGATCTAGCTGGAACAGCATGTGAGTACAGTTCACTTAAGCCCTGTTTAGTGCTCTGGACAGCATGTGAGCTCTATGGCTTGAGAGACAGAGAGGAAGAGAGAGAGTTGATAATGTCTCAGAAAAGAGCAACCTTAGCAATATCACTTACAATAATTGTTGGTTTGGAAACCTGCACTTACTTAAAAGTTCTGCAAGAAACAGCTGTTTTTATGTACAATTACTACCCCACATGTTCTGTAAATGTGTACATTTACTGTGATATTCATGCATTTACATAAAATATGTTGTGAAGTGTCATGTCATGTCATGTCATTTCATTTAATATTATGTCACGTCACGTCACGTCACGTCACGTCACGTCACGTCACGTCACGTCACGTCACGTCACGTCACGTCACGTCACGTCACGTCACGTCATATCATGTGATGTCATGAAGATAAAAAGATGAAAGCCACACACTCTTGCTCATGCATACTTTTTAATGATCAAACACCGACATTTCTGTGTTTATTTCTGTGCGTAAAGTTGTTCTTTTGTAGACATATACATATACAACATATACATCTCTGATATTAGGTCTGTCTGGGCCTGTGTGTCTGTCTGCACGTCTGCATGAGTGTGTGTGTGCATGCATGTGTGTTGCATATGCATATCTGTGTGCACACCAACCAATCAGGTGAGACCAGTGAACCCTGTCCCAGCCAAAAAAGACCAGCGAAACATCTCAGACAGGGAAGCAGACCAGTCATTGTCATCAGTGCATCATCCTTCTTAGTCACCACACACAAAAACACACTTCATACTCTCTCGTTCTCTGTCACTCTCTCTCTCTCTGTCTCCCTCTCTCTCCTGGTTCTCTGCTCAGCTGCTGTGCTGTCAGTTTTCCCTCTGACCTATGGCGGTGTGCTGGGCCAGCCGCAGCAGTGCAAAGCTCAAGGTGGCTCACTGACATTTAGCTCAATCTCCCTTTGGGATCAGGTTACTGCGGCTCATTCTAAGCACTGTGCTCTAATGCTAATAAAACACAGCAGTGATAATGCTGCACCACACACACACACACACACACACACACACACACACACAGGTGCGTACACACACTCACCTACACAAATACACATGCACACGTACATATATTCACACAAGCGCCACACACACACACACACACACATACACACACACGAAAAATGAAATGTTGTTCCCTGATCTGTTAGTTTGTGATCATTATTTGGAAAGATTTTTCTCCTGATATTGCAAGGACTTTTTGATTCTCACAAAAAAAATAAATCATACCAAGATTTATGTTCATGAACATTATAAAAGGAAGCTTCATAATTGGGTTGTTAGTGAAGGTGGCTGAGTAGCTATTTTACTCTATTATTACTACTATTTTACTACTAATCTTAACGTAAGTGTAATTAACTAGGTGCTTTACTTGTCTAACATAACTGTAATTAACTAGTTGTTTTACTTCACTAGCCTTATCCTAACCTCAATAAATCATTATCTTTACTTGGCTAACCTTATCCTGCCTTTGTTTAAGCAATTGTTTCAAGTTAGCTGCTAAGCCAGCTGGCTAGAGTCGGCAATTCTGCTGCAACTTTATGTTTGCATGCTGCTATCGCTCATCAAAGGCTGACTTCACTGCGTCAGAGATGGAGATTGGCAAAAATGTATCAGTTATGTGACAGATTACAATTAATCCCTGAATAAATGCATCAAAATTAACTACAATATAATGGATGGAAAATTGTATGGTGCCAAACAATTATTATTATTTGATAATAATATGATTATCAGTCAATTATGATAAATTGCGCCCCAACTGTGACCACTTTTAAAACTAGGCTCAAAACTGTTTTATTCTGCACTGCTTATGCAACTTGATCTTTATTCTCTTTTTATGCATTTGAATTCTTTATTTATTCTCTCTTCTTATACACTTTATATCTCTTTTTATTTGTTTTATTTATCTTATCCTGTATTTCTTATCTAATGTCTTACATACCTTGTGTAAAGCACTTTGAATTGCCTTTGTGTACGTGCTATATAAATAACTTGCCATGCCATGCCATGCCATGCCATGCCATGCCATTGTCACGCTCATAAACAAACCAAACCATAATCTAAAAGTCACAAAGCAGCATAGATAACCAGATTAACAACAGGGGCTGCAGCAGGTTTTGCTTCACAAACATGTGACAGCTCTTTTATGTCTTGTGGAAAACTGGTGTTCCAATTATTTTGGCCAGTGAGTGTTCATGCCTAATTCTATTTTTGCATGGTACTCGAGTCTTGCACCACCAAATGATTATGTGCAAAATGATTTGAGGCTGAGATTGGGAGCGGTTCAATCATGATGTAACGAATAAGTGCGAGAGCTTGTTGGCAGGCAGGCAGGCGGGCAGCGCTGCGTGGGAGCCGGGCGAGTCAGGCCGCCTGCACGGAGCTGTTGATCACTGTGATGGATACAGGAAGCACTTGCGGGGATGGTGGTGAGGGTGAAAAGTAGTGTGCGTGTGTGTGTGTGTGTGTGTGTGTGTGTGTGTGTGTGTGTGTAGGTAGTGTGTATAGACTGCATTGTATTATTAGCCGTGGCAGGGCAGCTGGGGTTCGAAGTGCCCCACTGTAACTGTACCTATAGCAGCAGTTGTGCTCCTCTGGTATAAATAGTCCAGTGGGCATGTGGGCGGGCGGCTATGACACAATGGCAGAATTTCGGTGTTCTTTCAGCGAGGTTTGAGAATGTGACACCCTGCAGGCTAGCGGATGCTACAGCGGGGCTTGAAGGTGACATCAAGGTGGGGGTGGGAGAGGATGGTGTGCTGGAACATTGTAGAAGCCCCCCCATCATCCATATAGCCTCCATTAATACTGCTCACTAATGCAAACCTATTATTTCTCAGATGATTTGACAGGGAATTCCTCCCACTTTTTGGCAGCTGCAAAATAGACTATAATGTCTATGCAGTGTGAAAAAACCCCAAATTCGTCCCATGCTGCTGCCATTTTTCAAGAATAAATAAGACTGATCTACTGTGAGTGCTGCTACTAGTCTTCAATTTTTGGACACTACTTGACCTTGCACCCAGCTTGAAATGTGCACACAAGTTCTAGTTTGCAATGTGAAAAACCCTCCTCACTTGCACTCCACCCTCCCTTCATCTCAACCACTAACCATGGATTGGAAATGTGAAACTATGCAATGATAGCTATTGCAGTAGAGACTATTATATTCCAGATCCTGTGTGTGAATTTACTCCCATCTCCTGCCATCCCAGCAATCTCTCGCCTGAACTCTCCCTGTTCTCTGTCCCTCCGGCGGCCCGTGATGCCTGTCCTCTCCCGCACGCGCGTCATCGCTCTGCCGCCACGCGCCCCTCAAACCGGCCCTGGAGGCTCACCAAGGCCAGACACACACTAACCCTCTCAAGTAAGTGTGTCCCTGGGCGAGGACACACTCCATGCTCTCGTGTTGCTCTCGTGTTGCCCCCCCCCCCCCCCCCCCCCCGCTGCCCTCTGTGTCTCAGTGAGCGGTAAAGTTTCCTCCAAGGAGACGTTAGAACCTGATAACGGGCCACTTCCTCCTCACAGCATCTGTCTGTGCTTTGCCATGAAGCAGAGCCAACATAACCCAGGAAATGCACGCACGCACACACACACGCACACACACACACACACTCTGCAGCTTGTCTCCAAGATCTGTGTTGTGGTCTTGTTTACAGATGCCTGTCCAGTCTTTTTAACACTGTACTTATGACGTAAAACTATGACTCACTGCAGTGATCATGTATGAGCCATTTACATCTCGGAACAGACTTTGTGCTTAGCATTTGTTATGTCTCCTTATGAAGTATGGAAACTAGTCTATCATGCTATCATGGCTGTAATTTAGTCTAGTTAGTGATACATGGTACTGAGCAACTGTGTGTTTTAATAATGCCGCATCTATACTGTAACGTAAGTACATTGATAGATAGATCTTTTATTATTAGATCTTATTTTCTAGATGAGTCTCTTAAAATGTTATCCATTCTTCCAGAAAATGAGAAAGCAAAAGGCGATAAAGACAGCTCATTTATATCAGAATTCACAGGAAAAAGGAAAGCAATTTCTGCTTTACTTTGTCTGCAATGAACTAGCGGCTTCAAGACCAAGGGCCAACTATTTGAAAATAATTCCATTGATGATGCATACAGGTCTCAGTGTTGCCCTGCCACAGTGAACAATAAGTGTTTTAACTATCCTGAACTCAACTCACTGGCTGCCATTGATGAGAGAGTTCAATTCACTGAAGAAAATCATTATGCTAATTAGCTACTGAGCATACCTGTCTAACTCTCCTAGGTGTGCACCAGTGTGTGCATGCGTGTGTGTGTGTGTGTGTGTGTGTGTGTGTGAGAAGCCCTGTGGCCCTTGCTGCATCTCTCAGTGGCAGGTTAGTTCGAGGAGCTTGGCATTCCTTGGGTTTCAGAGTATATTTAACCCTGTGGCTCCCCGGCCGGATGGCCCCGCCATATACGGGCCTGCGATGGTGCAGAGACACACACACGGGCCCGGAGAAACAGCGGCGATGACAGGATGACGGATGAGTGGCGGTCGAGATGGAGCGACTCCACCATGAAGAAGTTGAGAGATGGAGGCGAGGGGGTTTGGAGGACAGGAGAGCGAGAGAGCGGCCATCAGTGTTTCAGTTGGGTTGTGAACTCTTTTATCATTTCCTCTCTCGTTTGTCGTCAGCCTGCCACAAGTGTGTTAAGTCTCTCCGGCCTATTTATTTCCTTAGCAGCTAAAGTGTTTTCAGAATGGAAAACACTGACTGAAAACTGGTCAGCTACCTGACAAAGTGATGAGCAGTATTGACAGACGTACCAGCTGCAGCTGAAATCGACTTGCATTTGACTAGAGGCTTTTCTCTATTTCAAGCCTACAAACAGACACACAGTTCACTGTAACACAAGAAACACAAACTTTGTCTCTCTTTCTTCTCTCTTTCAATCTCTCTTCTCTCTTTCCACACACATAGAAAGAGAGAGAGAGAGAGAGAGAGAGAGAGAAAGTGAGTGAGGGAGAGAGAGAGGCATATAGAGACCTTGATAACTCAACAGGAAGGCGTAGGACCCATTCTTTATGCTCAGTTTATTATCATACAACAGTTCATAGCACACACACACACACAGGCCACAAAGAAGCTGTTTTCAGTATGGCCAGTGTTAGAAAAACAAGTGGAACACTGTCCATGTGAGAGAATATAGAAATGTGACCTTGCAGACACAAGTGTCAACATTTCTGAGCATGTCACAGTATGTTCAAGTGTGTGAGAGAGACAGACAGACAGACAGACAGACAGACAGAGTGTGTGGTATGCGTCAGACAGGTGTGTGTTTGTGCATGCAAGTGTGTGTGTGTGTGTGTGAGCGTGCACACGCACATGCACGTGTGTGTGACAGGTGTTTAGCTGGAATGGTGCTAAGCTTTAAGTGCTGTCCCAAGCCCTATTCCTGGGGTATTGAGCTGCTGGAGTGCGTGCACACACACACACACACACACCATGAATAATAATCATCAATAATTCTATGATAAGATGAAACTTATTAACTTAATGATCCCTGTATGGAAATGTATTAATAAATTGGGTAATTATTCTTATTCTCATTCTTATCATTATCTTATTTGTTTAATAGATTCAACAAAAGCATACAAAAGCAAGTGCATGCACACACACACACACACACACACACACACACACACACACACACGCACACACATACATGCACACATTTAGATACACAAACTCTCACAAAATACTCAGCCACCATCAGTTAGAGCAGTTTTGCAGTGGTATTGCAGTGCTTTTTTGATAAAAGAAAAATTAAAAAACATAATCTTTCAGCTAGCTGTATAATGATTAGCTCCAGATGAAGCATGGTATTTAGTGTATTTACATGCACAAACTATTCCAAACAGTAGCTCACTGGTTACTGTTTTAAAAAGGATAGTCTGCTTACTCTATATGCATATTAATATCCCAATCATAAATAATTCAGTATTTACTGTCAGATCTTAAAAACCAATGGTGAATGGCTTAAGGTGTGTACATGCCTATTGCCTATGTACCTGAGCGAACGCTGCACACTGTAAAATCAAGGTATTCTCTCATAACTAGGATAAAAACTCATCTGGGTTATTGTAAACAAGACACACTGCACATGTGCCACTTCAGAAACAGAATTCTTATCATGAATTCCTATGCTGGGTAATAACAGCATATTGAAAGAGGTTTCCATGCAGTCAGTGTGTGACAGCAGTAGGGTGGCTGAGGGCAGGCCCGCTGCACGGCGACCCCAGGGCCTATAAATCACCTGCAGTATGCACGGAGTTCGCTTACCACTCCACAGCCCAGCCAAAAGAGATGATTGCTGAAAGAGGAGCCAAGTAAATAATATAACGCTGATTCCATCACTGCAACTCTGGAGCAATTCTCTGGAGGAGCGCATGTTGGAGCGTAGAACAATGGCCAGAAACTTGAAAGAAGACAAGAAGAGAAGAGTTGATTATTTTTTTTTAAGCTAAAATACATTTTCATTTTTGTTTATGAAAGTAGGATTGTCATGTCCACTGAATATGTTACAATAAATTTCATATTTGTGTTTTTTTGGGGGATTTAGTTGAAAAGAGGTAGTTAGAATGAATTCTTGAAGCTGACCAGGGTTATATATACAGTATATATGTATAGTCACTTTTAATACTCTTTTTGGAGAATTTAAAGTATTTTTCTTCTCGGAAAAATTGAAGTAATTGACAATGGAAGGGGTCACGGCTACAAAGGACCGCAAAAATAGTTAGCTACACAGAAGGTCCCATTTCTCCAGAGCCAGTTGACAACACTCCCTAATAATAGTGAGGGTTGTCCTTGGGTATTTTTATAAAAGGAGATGGTGTGTGTGTGTGTGTGTGTGTGAGTGTATGCGTGTGCGTGAGAAAGTAAGGGAGAAGGGGATGAGGATTTCCCAGAGAAGACAGAGGGAAAAAGCTCGTATTACAGCAGCCTTCTGCACCACTTGGCTCCTGCATCGGACTCTTTCATCCCTTCAGCCGTTTTGCTTTGTTTCTCTTTCTCCAACTCTTCTCCATCCTCTCCATGTTCTTATTGTCACTTGTTCCATTATATCTCTGTTTTTGTCTCTGTCATTTTCTCCACTGTCTAGCTCTCTCTCTCTCTCTCTCTCACACACACACACACACTCTTGTGGCTTATTTTTAGCCTGTGTGGAGTTTGAAGGTAGAGCTCTGTCGACCCCTTGTCTCACCCCGGCTCCAGGCCTTACAAGGACCCCCCGATGGACACGGTCGCCTAGCAACCGGCCGTGTTTGCACCTAAGCTGTGAAGGTCCAGCGCACGACCCGCACCTGCCCTTCATCATCCTAATTATCACCGTCACCGTCTCCTCCTCTTCCTCCTCCTCCTCCTCCTCATCGCTCGCCGTGCTAATGCAGCTCCTCGCAACATGGATAGAAGCAAAGTTGAGTGTCTTCATCTGTCAGCGATGTAATGACAGATCTGGGTGGAGCGCAGTTCTGAAATACTGAGCATCACAGATTTGAGCTGCCAGCTGGCTAAGCTGTTATGTGGCTCTGCTTTCTGTTTTTTTTAAATATTTAACCCCTAAAGGTTCTTTAAAACAAATAAAAACACACAGGAATAAATAACATTCAAATATGTGGATAACTCAATTTTTTGCTAAAAAAAGAGAGTAAAGGTTGCAGAAGCAGACTTGTATCAAGGAAAGTATACAAGGAACACGTTTGATGTCCAGGACCAACTTTTATCGCTATTTAATCAAAGGAAATATTTCATTATCATCACTACAATCATCACTGTAGTTGCTATCACCATCATTATTATCACCTTCAACACCGCAATCATCATCACTGTTCCTGCAGTCATCCTGACCATCGCGTTCATCATAACCACAATTAACATCATCACCATCGGTCGTCATCGTTATCATCATCATTCTATGCAGCATCACCGTTTTACCGATCTCAGCCTAGTGTTTATCTATTATTATCACACATCACAAATTAGGTTATTATAGGTCATAACTATCCCAAAGAGAGAAAGAGAGTGTGACAGCGAGCTGTGATAATGACGGCAAGGCCAGAAGGGGAAGAAAGGAGAAGAAAGGTCGAGGCCATTAGTAAGAAACAGCTGTTGGAGACACGGTGACAGGCTGGAGGACGGAGCAGCAGCACTGACAGCTCCGTCACGAGGAGGAGCCTCGCTGTGTCATTACAGCAGATACAACAAAGTGGTGGGACTAGCAGGAACATCTGATGAAGTACGAGAGATTAACGCAGGAAATCTATGCTAGCAGTGTGTCGACACGGCTGGAGATGTTTCTGAACCAGTTCAATTATCTGAATTGTATAAAGAAATTGTTACACTACTGAACAAGGAACCAACAAGCTGATATTCATCACTGATGTTGATACTCTTGGATGTCAGATTCCCAACCGATTGTGTATAACCAATATATATTTACCTTTCATATTGTATTCTATTGATAAAGTAAGTACGGCTTTTATGTAATGTATCATTGTCAAATTCATTGTGTTGAAGAATGTCAGTGGTGCATTCTGTAATCTGTCATTTTCTCTCTATCGTCATATTTCATTCCTATTTTGACATAACTAACCAGTCGACTGTTTAATAGAAATTATTTTTCATGAGGAACTGAGCATGAAAACTCCCTGATTGACCAAATGAAAGTAGATTACTGGTCATACTGTTTTAATGTAGGCAGCTTTTTGGGGGGTTTGTACAAGGGAACAAGGGAAATTTGCATTTGTTTTCACAATGTGAATATAAATCAACATAATGGGACAATGTTGTTGAGATGACCGATTTATTACAGTATAGAAATCGCATACTGCTTACACAAGCTACAAAACCTCTCCATATAATTCAATAATAGTCAATCATTTTGAAACTCATCACCGTTCTCAATACTGGACAAATGCACAAAATCTAGTGAAGCACAGACATTCGTTTAGACATACATGATATCAAAGTTACATACTTATGTTTTTAAGACATCTATAGAAATGTGTAAAAATCTCATAAAGCATTTTGCCAGTAGCAATAAAAATATTGAACACGCTAGAAATGTGAACAGAACAGCCATTTACAACGGTCATGATGGCAATGCTATAGTGTGGACGGTATAAGTTACTTACATATTTCACATTTAATCAAAGACTGGTGTGGAGAAAATGCACCAACTGAGCATCTATCCAGACAAAGCATGGATACAAAGCGGTTGGCATTGTAGTGACATACAGGGTCAAAGTTCAATTCACTTTCAATCAGTTCAGGGAGTGGATTTTTTGTCCAGTTTAAAAAAATATACAGTATGAAGGGTTTCATTCCAAAGCGCTATACATCCATTTTGCTATCTTAAAGTCATAAATCAATATTTCAAAAACGCAGATGATTATATTCTCAAAAATATAGCTATTTTATAATCAGAGGTCTTGGAATGACTTATGTGCTTTACTTTCATGCCAGAAACAATTTTGTAGAATAGGCAATGGTGGATATCATACTTTGGAATGAAAATATATTGCTCTAACATTCAATCTGTAAAGAAGTTAATGAGAATGGATGCTCTAGCCATATGAAGTCATTTTGAAATGGATGAACTGAAAGTGAATTGAACCCCGTCCTGAGTCAGATGTTCGATTGCTACAAACTGATAGATAACAAGGTAAACTAGAGCTAAGTGACGGACTGATTGTCAGGCTGGTTTAATGTGGCTGGTCCCATTGTCATTCTAATAGAAGACACTTTAATGTTAGTATGCACAAGACAGGAGGAGTGCGTCATTAAAACTAGCATGACGACCAACCGCTCCTTTCCACAGGCACCAGACTCTGGCCAGCAGGGACTGTCAGGGTCCACTGAGCACACACACACACACGCACGCACGCACGCACACACACGCACACACACACACACGCATACACGCACACATACGCACACATACGCACACACACTCACAAGTTTTTAATCTGGTCTAGTTCTCTTTCCAACGTTGGCATATGCGTCTTTCTTTGTTAGTAGCACATCATATATAGCATCTGGAATATAATAATACGAATATGAAAAATAATATGAATAAGAATACTATATTTTACAGTTTTGAATTTCTCTCTTGCCAATAGTTAAACTGATCTTTTAATGCGCAAATGAGTCATGAAAAATACGAGGCTTATAAAAACGTCTTCCCTCTGATGTCTATGTAAGTATCGCTACAATAAAAATGCATGCGTCTGTGTGTGTGAGTGTATGTGTGTGTGTGTGTGTGTGTGAGAGAGAGAGGGAGTGTATGTGTGTGTGTGTGTCAAGTGAGCTGAGGTGCCTTATAGGTTGCTGAAGAGTTCATTTTTCTTGGTCCAGTCCATGGGCGGGGCTCTCTTGTTGGAGCGTTTCTGGTGAGCGCGCTCCTTGACCTGCTGCAGGGTCAGGTTCAGGGCCGGGATGGCATCCGCGGTCACCTGCTCCGCCTCCTTAAGAGCGGAAAAGAGAGAGAAAAGATGGAACGAGAGAAAAAGAAATAGAGTTTTGTGTCTAATTGTTAAGTGCAATTCAGCAGGATCAGCAACAGGGTTCCTACACATTCATTTCAAAGTTCAACGCTTTTTCCAGACATTGATACATTTTGGTGTTCAATATACTATAATATGTGCTAATAGTGGGAGGACATTACGACTCTCAACTGTGTGAAATGACAGTGTCTCTATTACGATATAAAATATGTAGTCATGTGTGTACTGGAGCTGAACAACAGCTGTTCCCTGCCACACTTTTCCAGACGTTTTGTGTAATTTCAAAGCTGTTTGAGACGTGGAAATGATCAAGTTCATTTTCAGGCTTTTCAGATGCATGCGGGACCCAGTGAAACAGTGTTAAAGGACGCACCTCAGGAGGGGTGTTAGTGGTCGGGGTTATGAGCGAGGTGTTGGAGGAGGCGTTGGACGGAGACGGACTGACTGACAGCTTCGAGTCCCTCTCTGCCTCTTTGGCCACTCTGCCATTCACCTGGGAACAGAAACACCCGTCATTCGACACTCATTAACATCGCTTAATTACATTTGCTGACAGATTACAAATGATATTGATATGATAATGATAATAATGATAGACAGCAACGCTTAATTAGGATTGGCCTTGTCATGACACCAATGCTGAACTCTTCACAAATAAAACAGAGGATATAAAACAGAGCAGCAAGGGAGATACATTTCAACAAGTGTGAGTAGGGCTTTAAACTACAGTCTCTTTCTTTGCAGCCTTGGTGCAGTATCACACCTAACCACAGGGGGGCAGCCTTGCCTATGAGTTTGTCTTTCTCCTGTACTTCAGTCTATGTTAAACCGCCTGTTAAGTGACATCACCAACAGTTTAAACATTATCAAACATGACTTTTCCAGCACATAATTGGCTTAAAGGGCAACATGTTGGAAACAGCTTGTTCCTGCCCATTAAAACAGGTACAGCTGAACCTCATTTTGAACGTCTGAACCTCATTTTGCCTGGGAATGTGACTGGTGGAGGTGCAGTAATTACACATCACTTTGTTAAATAAGCACTTTTAAGAGTGTTTAGCAATTTGAATGTGATGACCAGGTCACAGCAGGAGGCCTTTAAGGTCCTGCAGGCTCAGTGGAAGCAGCTGCAGCTTAATGAACATAAGCCTGCTGGACCTGTTGGGCTCAAGGAATTAAAGGCGACTCCCCCTGTCCTCTGGTGACAGCATCTCTCACCTCAGAGACACCTTCTGTCCGACCTGCCGCCCCCCTCTCACCCCTTCAGACTTTTAACTAGTGTTACGCAACAAATGGAAAAAGTTGAACTTTTGCTGCTACATACACAGTCATTAGCTGATCAGAGGCTTGGATCAGGCTTCATTTTGCATATTTGGCAAAGCTCCCAAGCTGTAGGGAGCCGCAGCAGACACAGTAGTTTCTTTTAGTTTGTGTTCCGGTGTCTTCATACCGGTCTGAAGTTATCTTATCTTATCAACACTGATTTACATAAAGTCTCGTCTGTTCACCTGAAAACTATACACTCTGGTAACCTGAGAGACCCTTGAAAACAATGAGCATCCTTGTGATGCCACTGACAACAGCAAGGGCAGCTTTAGCATCTCTTTAGTGTCTTTAGTTTTTTAGAAAGCATATATTGTAGTCACACATACAACTCATACTTTTATAAGAGTATAAGTGTGTGTGTGTGTGTGTGTGTGTGTGTGTGTGTGCCTCTTACAGTAAGTGTTGGCCAGTCTGTCCCCTTGGGATTATGCCCAAATACTTCAGTAGGATTAACATGAAGCTTCAACTCAGTGTGTGGCTTCTAGCCTAAAACTATCCCCCAAAATCCCTGACCTTCTATATAAACTGTGGGTCAATTCACCTCATCTATTGGAAGATTTTTATTTTTAATAAACAGTCCATTCATGGCCGACCTTGGTCAAGTAGGTTCAAATAATTCAAAGCTAATGGAGTTGTAGCTGGGTGGGGTTTTCTACACAGCACCATACAATGAACGCCACAAAGTTTAGACAATCACAGGAAAGAGTCAGAAAGTCAATTCAGTACACTTTTCTGTGATTAATAACTCACTTTATGAGCATCTGAATTCTCTGATGTGGTAAACCCCACCCATCTGGTATGCCAAGCAGCTTAAACAAAGGCTAAGCATTATTTGCAAACACTGTTTGACCCTGGCCTGCTTGGTGGCAGTCTACGCCAAACTGGGAGTTGCAGAGTATCAAAGCGGGAGGCTGAACTATTATTGACCTCCGCTGTGCCAGGAAGGAGAGACTACACCAGTGAAGAGGGAAGCTGCCGCCGCGGGAGACCGACAGCTCTTCCCACACTTCCCCGGCTCGTCCCTGCCAGGATGTCTCTTAAGGATTTCAAAGCCAGATTGTAACTCAAATTATAATGTAGAGTGTGATTCTATCTCTCTGTCTCTCTCTCTCTGTGAGATATTTGCTATTGGTGAATCTTACCTTCTCCTCCATATCTCCATTAATGACAGGCTCAGGCAGTGGACCTGTAAGGAAAATAACACAATGATCAGTCATAGCCTCTACAAAAACAGTTGTCTTTCCAGTTAAAAGAAAACATGACTTCTGCCTTTGTATCTCTGCTTACAGTGCGGTAAGAAGGAACACACACACTTACAGATGAAGATGAAGATGAAGATGAAGAGAAGACCACGAACACACCAGCGCTCCTACTTACAAGTCTCCACGTTATCAATGCCCCAGGTATATCCTGTGTGCTCACCACTGAGCTTACTGTATCATGCTACAGTCCCACTTTGGGCCAGTCCGCTCCGCTGCAGCTCCTGAACCATCAGAGCAGAGAGCTCCACTCTGCTAGATCAAGAGTCTATCTGCAGCTCACCTTTCATTCCACCAACACCTACTCTATTACATAGCACAGGTATGTGCAGATCATCTATTATTCACACAGGGTTCATCTTCACTGAGATGTTCACTGACCCTGCTTAGCTGCTACTCCTGGTCCACTCTATATCTCAACCCCCCTGCTCCCGATTAATCCACAGGCCTTCTCACCTGCCTATCAAATAGCTGATGGAACGTTTCCCCCTAGGCTTTTGTCACAGAAATGCAGGACGTTTAGATTTCCAGAACAACATTTTACCACAGACAATACTTAAATCTCACTTCAACAGGTTCTCAGTGTACACTTGAGTCCATATAACCACAAACACAGCCAGGGGCCATTAGACGCCTGAGGTTCCCCATCATCAGAGAGGACGGACACATCCCTTACCTTCCATTCCTCTGATCCTCTACCTAGACGTGGAGCAGTCTGGACTGATGACCCGTTATTGCTGTAGATAGCAGTCGGTCCTTCAGTGCTAATCTGAGAGCCGAGTCCTGCTCAGGTCTTTGCTGTGTGTGTTTGTGCCCTGACTCTGAGAGGAGCCTCTCCAAGTCCCAATGCAGCTCCAGCTACAGGCTGAGAGGCCACTTGGAGCTAGCGCCTTGGAAACCAAACAAAGGTGCTGGCCAGCCTGGGCGGTGAGAGGGAGGCGGTGTGTGTGAGTGTGTGTGTGTGTGTGTGTTGAAGTTAAGAGTCAGAGCAGGCAGGTGCCCTCTGAGTGGGCAGCACATGAAGTGCAGGCAGTTACCTGGGCAACACCTCACTGGAATCTCTCCCCTGCAGGGCGTTTTTTTTAAATCCTGGATTGGAGGACCAGTGTGGAAATATGGGAGTTTATAACAGTCTGAGAAATCACATAAGATCCGCCTCTTGTTCAATGAAACTAATTCAGTGCGTCTTTAAACTTACCATCCTCCTTACAAACTTACCATGAGACAGGAGTAGGCCTATACAACACAGAACATGTCACCATATGCTCCATTACTAATAGAACTAATTAATTTACTAATAATCAACTGGGAGCCTTTCTGCCAATTCTTCCAAACCATCAAAGTTGCAATAAAATCTCAAAAATGCACAGCTGTCAACAAGAAAAATCCATTTCCTCTGTTCCTGAAATGTTTACTTTGCGGAACTACAAAGTTTCCGCAGGACACTGACAATACACTTAATACACACACTCAGTCTTCCTCTCTCACTCTGACTAACACCTCTGTCCCGGATACGGAGGGCAGCGTCTTGCCCCCATGCCCCGACTGTTGCCATGCCGACAGCTGGCAGCGCCATGTTTATAAGAGAGCTTGCGGGTGCAGAGTGGCACTCAGATGCCCGGCCAAGCTTTGAACACACACACCACCTGACTGAGGATCAGCAAGTGTTACTGTGGAAGCAGCTGGGATCTGAAGTGACGGGCCTCAAACACTGAAACCAAACCACAGACTAGGGCTCCCCCTGGGGACTCTCTGACGTATAACAGCTTTGCTAGTAGCAGGGTGGTGTAGGACAGTGGCTCTCAACCTTTTTGGCTTGTGACCCCTTAAAACGAAGCAATGCCTTCCCCTGTCACAGGCTATGCAGAGTGGTGAACAGTTCAGCCAAAGAATGAATTTCCATTTTTCCTTTTATTTTCTTTGTTTTATTTGATTATCAGAGGAGGTCTGGAGGCTGAAAACTGTTCAGTATATCACAAGAAAAAAAACAAAAATAAGACAAAAATCAGAAACATGATAATAAACTTGGATGCCAGAAACATGTTTTTTTTCCTATCATATAAATCATCTCGCGACCCCCCAAAATTATCTTGAGACCTCCTGGGAGGTCCCGACCCGCAGGTTGAGAAGAACTCGTGTGAGCCCACCCCTTTCCCTAATTGGATCAATAATGTATCTGATGTGTTATTGTTATTATTTGTGACTGGGAAATGACAATGCAAATTTACACTTGAGTGAGAAACAATACTATTATTCAATGGATGCAATCTGGCCCTTATCTATCTAATCTGGTCTATTTCTGTCTAAAAGATTAACTTTCTCCCCAGAGCATCAACATGAGGGGACAGCAAGATGATGAGCTCAGTGCCTCAGTCTGCCTCTGTCTGTCTGTGTTGCTTGGCAGAGACAGAGAAAGAAGGGAAAGGGAGATAGAGTGAGAGAAAAGAAGAGGAGAGAGAGGCAGAGCCAAGCAAACTGTGAAGACAGACTTTTAATCTGCTGCTGTTTACCAGCGGAGTGGAAATGAGAGGAGAACGAGGACAGCGAGGAGAGGGAGAGCGGAGACTTCTGAAGAGGGCTATAACAGAAACAGAGACTGTTGAAGGAGAATGGGACTGGAGTGAATCATTACGAGCTAATTGCGGTTGTTCGCTCGCCCCTCGCCAGACAATTGCGGTTCTCGCATGTCTGATGGTGATTGTGAAAGTGGTCTGTCTGTCTGTCTGTCTGTCATCTCACCGGTGATGTGGTCCAAGGCGGGGGCCACTCGGCACTTCTTGAAGAAGGCGTCTGTGTCCGGGTCCACCACCAGTAGACGGGCCTCATCCCCACCCGCTTTAATGACAGCCACTACTTCTGAATGCGTCTTGCCCTCCACCAGCACACCGTTCACCTGGAGAAAAGGAGAGAGCGAGGGAGAGAGAGAGAGAGAGAGTGTCTAGATTATGCCTTCTTGGAGCAGGACTACAAATCCTTCAACGTTAAATCAGCCACCGCTATTTTTTCTTCTTTGATTGTCTGTCATTGTTCCCACAGAGAAGTGAACAAACTGTTTATCACTGTCAGGATTCCTTTCTTAATATTATCACTTCGTCTGCCAGCAGTTCCAGGACGGGAAATCCTGTATGTCCACACACACACACACACACACACAGCTCTGTTGCTATGCCTGTCGAACAGTACTAGGTTACATAAGAATCTGCATAATATGCTTAATAGCTTACTCTCCCCGCTAATTTTCATTAAAACCTTTTGATTTCAGCTAGATCAACCATTATGACTCATGTTCACGTCTCACTTGGTATTTCATGGCGTCCCACTACGACAGCTGTGGGGGGCTTTAACACACAACTCACTGATATATCTCAGCATGTCAGGTGGCCCCCAGACCAGCTGAACATTCTGGGATAAAATCTCCATGGGAAAGCACGTGTGAAATGTCTGTAAGGGTGTGTGTGTGTGTGTGTGTGTGTGTGTGTGCGTGCGTATGTGTGTGTTTAGGTCATAGGGTGGACCTGCACGTCTAAGCCAGTCCCACAGAGGAAGCCGGACAATAGCGGCTCGGCCAGTAACAGCAGTAACAATGGCTGTCCGCTTCGCACAAAGCCCCGCTCCTCAGTGGGTGGTGAGGCTGCATGGGGCCCTCTGGGGGACTGGAAAGCCTTCTCCAGACGCCCATACAGACCCCGACTCAAGACTCTACAGCGCTTTCGCTCCCTCCGCTCTCTCTCCTTCCTCTCCCCGCTCTATCTCTCACTCCTCCAGCTCCTGCTCTTCTGATTCCTCCTCTTCATTTTTGTCTATTTCCTATACTGTGTCTCTCCTCTCTCCCCTCTTCTCTGTGCTCTCTCATGTCAGGCCACAAAGGTTAGTCATTCGCTCCCCAGAGACCGGACTGAGGGGAGGCGTACAGACTCCTAACCACACTGGCGGACACCCCTCCGCTCTGATTTGAATGTGTTATAATATTGGGCCGAATGAGTCAGCGATGCTCGTTCTTGCTTCTGCTTCTGCTGGCTCACTAAATAGTGGAAGTGTGGCCTAGAGGTCTGGAAAAACATTGTGGTTTTAATATCTATGACAGGACAATAAAAACAGGGAAATGAGGTCTGTGGTAGGCCTAGCAGTTGTACCAATGGAAACTCTGACCTCTAAGACATCACTCACATATGCATACACACCTCTCTTCAAGCCAGTCTATACTGGAAGGAGGTGGGCACAGCAGACCACAGACCAGGGACAAAGCTGATTATTCCAGTCTGAGTTTGCTCCCAGCGACAGTTACGGACCCTCGTGTCCCCCGGGGGATTTAGGACCCCACACACTGGCTGTTAGTTCATCTCACATTCCTCTTAACTACACACTTAACCTTGTTAAAAGACTCGACCACTTCTGAAGGTCTGAGCAGAGCATGTACCCGACCTGGGTCAAATACTAACTCAAATGTTTCAGGCTGCTGGAGGCACCAGATGGGTGGGGTTTACTTCAGCAGGGTGAGGTGGGCTGTCAGTTACAGAAGAGTACGTTAACTTCATTTTCAATTGCTTTCCTGTGATTGTCTACACTTTCTGACACACATTGCATTGTCTGTGAGGCAAACCCCACCCTTCTGGCACTCCAGACAAATTGAAACAAACACTCTTATTTGCAACTACTATTTGACATAGCTCTACCACAAGGATACAGTGCTTATCAGAGACAAATTATCCCATAGATGAATTATTTGCAAATATTGTATGACCCAGGCCTGAAATGTATTCTATAAAGAATACATCAGACATCAATTTTGGTTCCTTTTTTACAAGGAGAGTGTTTCTAATGGAAAAATCAAGTCGGTAAGAGCGGTAAGTCAGCTGATCTCTTGATCAGCTGACTTACCGCTCTTACCAAAAGAATTTCCGCGCTGCCACTGTGCCAGCATTGACCTTAATTCAGGTACCTGCACTATCCTGTCCTTGGACTGGAGGCCTGCCCTCTCTGCTGGAGAGTCGTCGTCCACAGCTCTGATGTACTGGCCGGGCCGCGCCCTCTCGCTGTGCAGGTTGAAGCCATATCCGTTGGGCCCTCGCCGGATCACACAGAGACGTGGCCGCAGTCCAGTGCACACCTCCTGGGAGAGGACACAGAGAAAAAACAGATGTGTTAATACAGTGTTCTGTATGTGACGTGGATCAATACATCGGCTCATTAGCTCGTGACAAATACCTCAACCATGGGTCTCTGTTCTGGAAGAACTAGAGGCACAAAGACAATGGAGAGCTCCAGAGAATCGTTGACCATGAATATGCAGCCTAGGTTGAACATGCAGACACAGACACAGTGGGTCCCTGCATGCTGGTGTGTTGTGCAGGATGTGGACAGTAAGGGCCTTTAACAATCATGAGTGAACCAGCGCCGTTTCACACGTGACACCAGTTTCTCCCCAGGAAGGAAGAGGGTCTCGGAGGAGAATGGAAGCATGTGATTGGAGAGGGGAAGGTTGGCAGGAGGCGCTGCTCTGGCCTAAGGAAGGGACCGGTTCCGGTGTGGTCCGCGGCTCCGAGCAGGACAATGGAAGCTGGGCGGTGACCTCTGACCGGCTCCCTGTCTCTGTCCCGTCCCGCACTGCTCTGGGATGGCAGGAAGAGTTAGAGCTGTATTGTCATCCAGGAAAAAACTCTACCTCAGTCCCAGAACCTCCCTTCCGCTGTATGGATGAAGCAGTTTCTTAATTTAGCGAAGGGAGCTTTAATGGCTGGGTCATCAAAGTGGTCGAAACATTCTGTGCGGAGCTAAATACGGGAGTTACACAGTGCAGGAGACAGCAAGGAGGCATGGTCATGATAATGAGTGTCACTCTGACCCAATCTGACCTGATACTCCCAACACATTAGAGCGGCTGTGTGCTTAGCTCTGTGATCCCGCCCTTGGTCAACTGAATGGTCTAAAACAATGAATGACTCACTTTCTACATAAAATACAGGCAGTAGGCTGATCGGTTAAATCAATCATCATCAATGGACATATATCGACTGTAAACACTATAATAAAAAAGGCAGTCCAACTTGACCATTCTCACACACAAAAGCATACAACCCTACACTGCCAATGAGTGATCCTCATTTACTGTATTATGTAAGCTGATTGTATTCATGTGAGTGTAATCAGGCAGTTCTACACAGAAGCAGTCAGCTGGGTGTTGCCTCCCTCATCGTCACTTTGTCTCAGACAGGAAAATGCCTTTTGTTGAAACAGCAGCCCCCCGACTCTCTCCACCACTAACCTCTCCCTCACTCAGTATGGCATCTGGAGTTTCCTGGAGGCTCAACGTCCTGTTTTCAGGAATGACAGAAGCAAGGCAAAGATATCTTTTCCCCTCATCCACCCTCAAACCTTCAAACCAAGTCAAGTTGATGCAATCTTTGAGAAAACCCTGGTCATTGCCATGTATAGTATGATGAAGTAGATGTGGCGGTTATTAAAGCTACACTAGGCAACTTTGCACACTGGCGGCTCCGAATAGCAGCAAGCTGTAACTGTTTGAAAATTTTCAAATTGGGAAAAGTTGGCAAAAGTGGGAAAGAGGGCGGGGGGGTCTATATCCGACACAAGGATTTAATTTGGGAAAATAGGGCAACTCTCAGGGACTCAATTAGTGGGGATGGGACACTCTTCTTTATTGCAGACCCTCTTAGTGATTTAGGCGGGTAAGACAGGTGCATTTTTACACAAACATCTTGCCTAGTGCAGCTTTAAATTCCGGTCACCTTGTCAGAGGCCTTTGAGTTTTTTTGCAAAGCTATTTTGTCTAAACCGCTTAAACACAAATCATAATGGGAAATACAAAGAGCGTGGCACACACCTCTTGATGATATGATGCAAAAAATGTAACAGCAGGTTTGCTAATCATCACAGAACATCAACGTAGAGTGCTGTTGACCGGCCCATCTTTCCCAGTCAAGAGCCCTGCGGGACAGAGCTGGACGCGGCTAAGAGGCCGCTGAGCAGCAGGAGTGTGTGCACATCGTTCACTCTGCTGATCAGGCACGCTCCTGATAAGAGCCCTACACAGTTTGATCATACTGGCAACTGATTATACAAAAACGGTTGTCTTTGATTACTCATCCTTAGCCTTTTCGAGTGTTACGCCCAAACACACAAAATGTAACACAACCCTGATTATCGATTGTTTTAAGTATGAAAAACACATTCAAAACCATGACACAATATAGACTACACAGACAAACAGCAAAGCAGCCCTTCCCAGCTTCCCTCTCAGTTAACTACTGAGCTGATGCAGGATTCAATTAGCTCTGAGTGTTTCTTATTACTGCCCTTCCCTCCTCCAGAACCCTGGAATTAACTAACGAAGCCAGTCACAGCGGTTTCTCTGCCTCCTGCCTTTGCTGTGTAATGGCAGAGTTACTGCATCATTTGCATGGAGGCTGACGCTCACCACAGAAGAGATTACAAGGTATTTTCCCTTTGTAATCAACAAAACCCATACAGGAACTGAGGCAACCCTTATTGATTAAAAATAAAAAAAATTTGGGGTCATTATAACAATATGCTGTTCAACAATCGGCTGCTGTATTGCACAGAGCTTCCAGAGTAAGCTATGATAAATAATTATCCAGTTAAGCATGTGATGAAAATTGTAAAATAACAGGCCTGTTCTCCCTTGAAACAATGAATGCCACGTTCAAGTTTGTGAGACGAGGCAGTAACACAGAGTCCCATCAACATTCAGTGAAGCCTTGCCATCAGTATCACTGACTCTCAGCTGCTGTGGCCAACGTTAGGCGTCCCTGCACAGGCAGAGGGTCAGAGGGACTCTGGCAGGGACAACAGAGGAGGGTTTGTGTCAGAGAGGAGTGGAGCGGGGAGGAATCTCCATGCGGGTATGAAATCTGTGGAATCTGCTGAACACACACAAACCAAGGCCTTCTCCAAGGAGGAGAACCAAGGAGGACACCGTGATTCACTCCTACTACTTGTCCGATGTGTGTGTGTGTGTGTGTGTGTGTGTGCACATGTGTGTGTGTGTGCATGCATGTGTGCGTGCGTGTGTCTATATCGCGCATATTGCATATAAACATTACTCATGTATTTGCATGCTGCATTGATGCCAGTAAAAACAACAACAAAAACAACAGAAGTCCTCCACAGCACCAGAACAGAAAGCGGATCAGTACAATTGTCAGTTACAATGAGCTGCAGATAGCCTTGGGCACATCAAAGGGACAGCCACAGAACATTCAAAGGACATACTGTATGTTTACACACTGATATCATAACTCTGAAAGCATACATAACTCTGTATGCAATCAGTTGAGGCCGGGGGGGGGGGGGCAAAATGACACACAGTCCTATCTGCGGTCTAGTGACACACAAACCTCCATTTACACCGAGACTACAACCAAATATTTGCTTCAGACAGGCTATTAGTAGGGATATTTGTATATTTCCCCAGACTCTTTATTTTGTTTAGAGTGCTTCCCAGACCCTAAAGCTGGTTATCAGTGCATAATATGTTTAGGATGGAAAACACAGGAAAGTGCATCTACTTCTGCATACACACACATACCCCAATGCATCTAATTTAGGACAGTATCACCTCGCCTGTGTGAAGGAACCCCTCTTACTTGGGGCTCACGACAGTTTTCCCCCTTCTTCCCTGGCCTCAGGTGACAGGAGGTTACCACGAACCAACAACCAAATCTGGTATCTGGTTCCTTCGGTCAGTTACTCTTCCCCCCGACATCTCTGTCTTACGTAACATCCCCACTATCGATACTGCTGCCTGATAGTATCAAAGAGAGAGATTTCGATTGTGTGAACTGATCTCCTTGGCCCAGAAAAGCACCGACAGAGAGCGAGTGTAGCTTTTCAAGATGAACACACTCTCTCGGTGACACAAACTTTCCCTTTGAGGAGGGAAGTGCAGCACAGGAACTGTTGACACATCTTCCCTCAATATGCTTCCCTCTGTGCTAGCTCAACTTCCTGACTTAAAAGAGAAATCAATATACAATACGACACGCACACACATACGCACAAACGCACGCGCAAAGTCCTGGAAACAGAGGCGTTCATGACAGTTAACATGGAAAGGGTGAAGTATCTGAAAAAAAGCCATTTTCCTCACTCCAGCTTGAAGAGAATGAGATCACCGTGTGTCCTAACTGTATCTGGCACCTACTAAATGAAGCCAGGCGTCAACGAGCCACTCCAAAATGCTGATTAGCAGGACCACAGGGCAAATCTGACAGGGGGATCTGTGCTGTTTTATGGTTAAGAGGATTGCGGGGGAACACACAGGCGCGCACACTCTCCACTGATCTCCCAACATGAGCGTAAGCCATGAGATGCAGCGCGGGGTCTGCTGAGAGAGAGCAGTGCAGGCTCATCCCCTCTAAAGCTGAGACTTACTGTAAGACACGGGCTGAATGGAGGCAGGTAGGGAGGGAGAGGAGGAATGGAGATTTGAGCAAGGACAAACCTGCAAGCACATGTATCTTAACATGGTCATTAGCTTTGGATACCAATTTCATTACTGTTTCATTACTTTTACCAATAATATTACTGTGATATTAGTCCCATACTTCTGCTGCTGTAGATAGGGGCTGGACGGAGGGGAGGAAGGAGGGAAAGAGGGAGGAAAGGATAGTTAGGTGGCAAACCCTGTAGAGGTACGACAAGGAGATCTTGACAAAACAGCTGAGTTTACAGATGATTTGGTTTCTGCCATGTGAGAAGAACCATTGCATCATTACTGTCTTAACCACCTTAAGCCAGAGACAGACCACAACATGAGGCAAAGTCACACTTTTCTGTCAGCAGAGAGACTTATTTGTACCAACTTAACTACATTCTAAGGCAAGGATGCTAATGTCTGCTACTTTCATATGATATATTCCATTAGTTTCCAAAGTTCAGCTTTCAACTTTTTCTCAGGGTATCCACATTTTCTAAATAATTATTCTTATGGTCCAAAACTGATTTTACAGCCTATTGTGTAGAGCTAATTTAGCAAAATGTACCCTGTTTTAGACTAGTAACTTCTAACTTCTAACTAAAGAGTAGTTTTTATTTATGTTGCACAGATTTCGGAAGGCTTTGGCAACTAAAAATAGGCACTTGCTTTGAATACTAATTACAATTTCAGGACCCATTTTATATTGCCGTAACACAATTCTGAGTCCCGTGACTGTCTTGACAGTTTCTCTATCTTCCTCTCTCTTTTTTAAGATACAGACGTTATAGGTGCCCCACCCAGAGGCTGATGTAACCCTATTTTAGGCATGATTCTGGCTCTCCTCAGGAAGCAGTGTTAAGCAGGAGATAAGATACCAAGGCCTCCAACGCAGCTGCAACACCTCAAACCACATATACGGGGAATTGTTCATGTTCCTGCTGAAGATATAACTCTAAACAAATGAAGTGTTGCATTCCAAAATGCTATATACCCATTGTTGGAAAACCTTTGCTTCCTGAAATGTAACAGACAGATCATTCTAGCTTCAAAAACAGTTATTTTGTAACCAAAGGTCCTAGTTGACTGAAAACTTTTACATTAAGCTAAAAAGTCCTCATGCCAGAAACATTTTTCCCTGTAGGTATAATTCAAATAGTGGATATCTCATTTTGGAATGACACTCAAACTTAACGGACCATCTAACAAGAGATCAGATTGGCAACTACTACTGTATATGTACTGCAGCAAACCAAAACAGCAAAGATTCCAATGAAGAAGTGACAAAAAATATACAAAAAGCAAAAGTACATCATACTCAGGAAAGCATGGATACTTTCTACAAAGGTTGTGTGTCCTAATTACAACACAATGCTCTTGTCAGATTACTAATTCTCATTTTAGACCAGTGAAACAGACACAAATGAACCCCCATATAAAAGTTTTCAAATTTTAGTATAACATCGTCATTACTTCCGTTCACACAACTATTCCTGCCCCTTCAGTGAGGCGGGAGTCTCTCTGTTCTTGTTTTCCACTGAGGTACCAACAGGTAAGCGATTGATAGCTAGATTGATTGATTTACATTTTCTAAACCCTCCCAGGGGGGATAAAAGCATCCAGCAAGCTCCATAATAACCATCCATCATGTTAATCACCCTCTGACTCAGCCGTTGGTGATTTGCATCAGCCAGGCTCTCCTGCTGATTCAGTTTGACAGAGAAGTGCTGTGGCTGCAAGCGATTCAGTCACTGGCACGGAAAAATCGGCCTGTGTGTACGCACGTGCATGTGTGTGTGTGTGTGTGTGTGTGTATGTGAGTGTGTGTGATGCCAGAGGCTGCAGCTCTGCCACTCAGCCTGCCAGTTGCTTCATATTTTCCCCATGCTAGGCCAGGGGACTGATGTGTAACTACAGGCCTTATAATGGAGCGCATATAGAGGACATCTATTACTGTAGGCGCGTGTCATTCCAGCACAGCTCCAGGTCTCTGACTCAACTATTCTTTTTTTGGACATACCCAGGAAATAAAACATGATCGCATGCTGAAGTTTCCTACTGGAGTACATTTTTATATGATTATGTAAATACCTCACTGCCGTCCTGTTAGGCCATTGATATATTTCAAATGTTTTTTTCTATCCAAACTACGGAAGAGTATTAGGGTCATTATAGGTGACTTTTTTTTTTTACCACAGTCGGGGAAACTAAAAAATGTGCGAGAAAAAACTCATAAATTTGCGGGAAAAAACTCACAAATTTCTGACTTCAATCTCAGAATTTCAGAGTTTTTTCTCAGAATAGCCCCCTCCCCCCGGCTGCGGTAAAAAAAAAAAAAATCTCTTCTGTACTAAACTGCTGCTTTCTGCCACTGATAATATCCACAGGCCTCGTTCTGCTCTGCCACGCGCCCTGCGCATCATCAACTGAAACCTGTCACAGCTGGGCTCTGCATGCAGATATGTCACCTAATACAGTGTCTCTTTCATCTCTCCCATCACTCTGTGTGTCTCTCTCCCTCTCTCTCTCTCCGCCGCTCACTTCCTCCCTCCTGTTGTTCTAGTAAGAGAGAGGGCAGCTCTCCCGTGAGTTGGGGCCTCTTTGATCAGCATAAAGAATAACCACTGAAGTGACACGCTGCCAGGCACCATGGTTACTCAGTGAAATATGACAAATCCTTGGCCTCCCAGTCCTTGTGATTGTCATGTGTAATTGTCGACAGAGATTAAAAAAAAACCCTTTAAAGCCCAGAGGACAGACCTAATAAATGTTTGATGATCTAGCTCGTATAAACCAGGTTCTGTTCTGCCCTCCTGTACGTTGCTGAGTGTTCGGAGCGCACCACTCTCTCAGGCGGGGTGGGGGTGTTGGATTTCAGAGTAGACCATTGAACCAGCTGCGAGGCAGGCGGAGGGGGAACAAAGCACCCTACTGTCCCCCCCTTCCATTTGAGGATGGGACGTACTGGGTCTACAATAGACACTAAAGAAAAGTTCTGTGGTTCCCGTTACAATAGAGTCTTTAGGGGGAAGGTCTGAAAATAGAAAACCGATGTCAGTCATCACAGTGGGGATGCAGATGCTGATAAGACTAAACGGAGGGGTCTTGATTACCAGAGAGGCCTATAGCAGACTCTGGAATACCTTTGGAAATAGAGCCAGCAGGTTCTGCTGTCCATCTTCAGCTTGTCCATCCCTCCAGCCATCTGTTTTTATCAGTGTTGCGTTAGACCAGACCAGCGCTGGCCACCGGTCTTGTCCAATCACAGACTGGCACTGAGGCGTCAACAGAGTTTATCTCCCCGACCAGTCTTCCTGTCCCTCACCCTCCACCCCTGCTGAGCCGAAGCCCGCATCGGATCAACAAACTGCTCTCAAACACTCACAGAAGGCATCTCTCTCGCTCTCTCTCTCATACACACACACACACACACACACACACACACACACACACACACACACACACACACCAAACCAGGGGTATGAGGAAATGCAATAAGAGACAGAGGGAAAGGAAAAAGAAGAGCGGAAAAGGACCTCATTGTCATATATATGTAACATCAAATAGATGTGACAAAATGCTGTGGTCACACTGAACACTGCAAACATTTTACACAACAGCTGCTCCTTTTACAGCCAGTATTTCCTGTATCTGAATCTCTTTCATCTTTTCAGTCAGGGACCTACAGTACATGAGAAATTCAGTCTCACTCACATAGCCTACTGCTACTCTAATGCAGGGATGACCAGAAGTAGCCCCGCTATTCATTTTGGGTCTTGGTCTATAATTTAAAAGAAAATTCCACCCTCAGATACTCTTTCACTGCAATATATCATCAATCTGTGATGTTCAGTGCATTCAAGTTATTTTGTGATGAAGTGTTGCAATTAACTTTTTTATTGTGTCCATATTCCATCCACCTACCTCGTCTACTTCTACTTCAGTTAGTGATTTCCTAAATTTCCCAGAATGACTTTCGACAACCTCCAGTGAACTCACCTGGACCTTTTTCCTGCAGCCGCTGGTTTTACGCATAGCTGGAGAGAGCAATATCAATAGTGATGGTGACAGTAACGACAGGAGAGCAAGAGTTACCAATTGAGAAAAAGGGAGAGCTGTGCCCCTTACTCAAAATGCAACATGTGGTGTGGCTGTGTTGCAATATCGACTATTGATGCTACTGTCAGTGGAGAAACTGGTATCTCTTCTCCTCTATGATAGATTTCTCCTGATGTGATTGTTGAGCAAAATGGTGAATCTAGAAAGAAGCTCTTTGATTCTGAGAGACTGACATCAAACCCTGATGTTTACAGTTGATGTTTTTAGATAGTTGTAATTTTCTCCTATTAAACTCCATTGTAGCTGTGCTGCCAATATCTCGACATGACGTCACATCATTTACATATCATGGGAATAAGAAAAATATACCACCAAACAACCAAATGGACACAGAAATGCAAAGTACATCACCAATAGCTGGTTTTGAACAGTGTTAAAGTGCTTTAGAGTGGATTTCAGATTACGCTGGTATTAATTAACGTGTGGAGCCAGTAGTGCAACCACTCAGTGTGAACAGGCACATCGACAAAGTACATTCATTTGCTCTGTCTCGGTCATACGCCATGTATGGCGTCTCTGTCTTGGGCGGTGGACGCTAGTCAGAGGGCGGCGGGGGGTGAGTCTATTTCAGGGCGAGCAGAGAGTCATTTCCCCCCCTCCGCCCCTGGCAGGGCGCGGCCCTCCGGCTCATTGTCAGGCAGGGGTGGCGAACCTTTAGGAGAAAGGAATGGGAAATGGAATGTGGCATTGTAGCTGTCTCCGTCCAGCATCCCATGGGGCCCTCCCACTGCTGGCCCATTCCCCGGGTCCCAATCACCAACCCCCCCCCCCCACCCTGGGTTTAGGGTTGAGCTTCCACCCTCCCTGCTTCTCCCCCTGACCTGGGCCAGAGTGGCCTTGGCTGTGCGGACGGAGAGACAGTGGTGCTGCTGTTTGGGACTGGCGTCACTAATGCCACTAAAAAGCTTCAATCAGGGAGAGCTAAACTTTGCGCGGCAAGACACACACACACAAACAGCTACTCTAATAAAGGCTTTTAGACTTTAAGAGAAGCCTAGTGTGTGTAGAGTGTATGTAAATGTCTGGTGGTTGCTACTTTGCAGGAACGCAGTCCCAACCAAAGGGAGAGAATCTGGCCGCTGCCTGTGGCTCTTAGACTGGTCAAACCGGGTTACGTAACAAACTTGAAATTGTACTTTTGGCTTCTTGTAAACAAATGGGCAGAGGGAAACATCTTACACACATAAAGCCATGAATCTTTGAGTTGAAACACAATGAAGCCTGACACTCTCTCCGCAGCCCTCCACCCCGTCTTGTCATGTGGACCATTTCCTTTGGAACACACAGCTCAACAAAGAGGAGGGAAGGGAAGGGTGACTCCCAAACCTTCTTACATGCACGCACACACACACACACACCAACACATGCTCACAGAAAACAAATATACATGCAAACATATGAAGCCCAAACACATGAACAAATGTCAAACAACGGTGTGAGCCTAGTCAAGCCATTATGGAACGAATCATACAGTATATCTGATCCTGTCACACACACAATAACATGAAGTCCATTAGCTACCTAAAGAGAACCTGAACAATACCATAGGCTTTGCAACACAGATTCAATTCATTTTACTGTTTACTTTGAAACATGATTTAGTTTCTGTTACCTGAATGACCTGCTGCTTTAACCAGTATCTGTTACCTTTTATTGTATTATACAGTATATTCCATTTTCAGTTGGTGCTCTTACAGTAGGGGTTCAGTGTCTTGCTCAAAGGCACATCTACAGGATAAATAAATCCTACCAGACACCTAGTATATCGTGACAGCAACAAAACTTCAGCTGCAGGGACTCTCCCTGGTCAGGAGGGTGAGAAGAGGATCAAGAGGAGGAGGAGGAGGAAGGGGGGTGTCTGGCTGATTTTGTACCTCCACCAACAACAATGACAGGAAACCAGCATAAGCGTTCTGGGGTCTGTGCGCTGGCCTGGCCGAGGCAAGGCCAAGATTCCCACAGACAGCAGCAACCAGCTAGAAACTCTGTACTGACCATCTTGGCTCAAAAGCTTATTTACTGTAGGTGGGGCCATTCTGTCACTAATACATGACAAATGATCATCAAAAGATGACTTTTATTCTATTAATAGCATAATATTATCCACAGGCTATTCCAGAAGACATGACATCGATTGTCAACGGATGAGGACTTGCTAAGGCTAAACGTCAACATTTTAACACTCAACACTGTAAAATCTCAAGCAAAGTTTGTGACAAGCAGACATTGAGAATTGCATGGTGCAAGTACACCCATTGATTTGGCTTGAAATACATAATTACATCCCACTGAATACGTTATAACCCACTAGATAAATAACCAAACCCCGAGTCAAATCATTCCTGCAGAATGCTTGGTAAAGGGCTGCAGCTGTAGCAAGGAAGACTTACATCAGATCCTGTGTGTTAGTAAATGTCTCGACTATAGAAAAACATGCTTAACTTCAGGGCTTGCTGCAGGCTACAGACATACTGACCTAACTGTTTAAGTGCGGTTTGTGTTCGCTAGCAGCTGATGCATGGCTAGCACATAAAACCAATTAAAAAAGCTATTGTCGACCCATGCACCAAAGGCCATACAGCGGAGGGTAGACTCATTTAGAGTCAATCCTCCCACACAACAGCCAAAGTGGGATTTGCTTAGGGAAACATATTATGCCATGCAGTTAAAACAACCCTCCTTCTATGGAAAGGCAATGGGGGACAAAAAGCCAAGCGTCTGCGGTAAAAGCAGTGGAGGTTTCATGCTCTTTAATAAGCAGCTTTAATATGAATGGGCAGATTAGAGGCTCTGTATCCGACAGACAGAGGAGAGAGAGAGAGAAGTGACAACTGACTGGAAGACATAAAATCTCCAATTATTATTAGGTACTTTGGCTGCTAGCTAGGTGCTGTAAAATCATATATAGAGACACATATACAGACGAATACAGAGAGGCTTACACATACACACACATATACACATAAACACTTGTCTACATAGCAGATCTCATCTAGTCGCAGTCAATTTCATCTGACACAAGAGCCTTTCCCCTCCTGTAATTAGTGCTTAAAGACAGCCTTACGTAAGCAGCTAGCAGTCATTCAGGAAGACTCCCAAGTCCCAAAACCCAGCGCTCAGAGCCTCACACCCTCACGAGCTCCCACTGGAATCTCAATGAATCACTGAAGTGACTCTTCCTCGCAAGAAAAACAGAGGCAAGAGCAGCAGCGAAGGGAAAGAGAGTTAGAGTATATTAGGTAAATACAGCTGTTGAAAATAAATAAACTTAGAGGGTTTCATCCCAAAATTATGTTTATGTTATGAAAAATTGAGACCCACTCTTGCAAAATGTTTGCCGGCCTGATGATAAAAGATGACTATGGAATGTTATTGAAGAACCGAACTTAAGACCTTTGCTTAGAAAATAGTAATATTTTAGAGGATCTAATCAGTGGTATTGTTGAAACAATAATCAACAAACATAAGGGAACAATTAGTTTCCAAAAGAGGTATATAGCATTTTGGCATAAAGTCTTCCACCTGGATGTTCCACAGCCAACTCAAACATGGCTGCATAAAAAATCCAACAAACTCAATAAAACAGCACATATCAAGAGGAAAGTCACAAACGTAAACTTGATCTCACAGGACTTTCTCTGGACGATGTGATGGATCTCAATCTGTAAAACGAGCTTGCTAATATGAGCTGGAGCAATAGAGAGTCACTTACAGAGAGCATCCAATCCATCCCTACTTCACTGCGCTGAACAATGGGAGGGTCAAATTGTTACTGCCTGGTAAACAGAAAATGACCTTTGGAACCAGCGATGTGTTTTTGAATGGTTTATTCCACAGTGACGAGTCAAACGCTCCTATTTTTACCCAGGCCTTCCTCCGTGCACACCTCCATTTTTGACCTTCATCAAGGCTCATTCCAGTTTTTTTCACACCTCCCCGGCACTCTCTCACTTCGCCTACCGTCATCCTCACACATACATACACACTCCACATGGACTGCACACACGACATCAGCGTAACCATGGCAACCTTGAGCGAGGCTCCTTGGTTTCCGGAGAGGGCGTTTCTCTTCGAACCCTCTTTTGTGTTGCTTCAAAGACGAGGCCAGACAGGCAGCGTACGGACGTCAGTGTGACTGCTAAACCAACAGTGTGTGTGTCTTCCAAGGCTGTACGTGTGTGTGTTGCTGTTGTGCTGTGTGCATGCTCGTGTGTGCGCGCGTGTGTGTGTCATTGGCTGGGCCACAGGGCCCGGGCACAGGAATGCCGGACAGGATGTAGGCAGAAAATTCCAGAAACAGTGGAGTTGGAGCAAAACACGCCCTGAGGTGCTTCTGACTGGAACACAGAGAGAGAAACAGTAGACTCTAAATGTGACTTACTGTATCCCAAGAGTCCAATTTACACATTCACTACTCTACTGTGTCTTCTGTCCCTAAGTAATTTGCTTAGCGGGGCCAAGAAATCTTACACAGGTCTTTGTATACATTGTGCAGCGATATAAAACGTAACCTCGCATTACATCTGAAAGGGTCACTGCATTGCCTGATATATATTGGATTCTCATTTTTCCATCTGTATATCGAATTCTGGGCGATTGTGAAAATGAGAATCGGAGCGGTGAGAATGAGTTTGTTAGGAGTGCTGTTGTTTGTTTCGACGCCACCCTCCTCTGGGTTGCGTGCCAGTGTGAATTGTACTGCCACAGCTCCATTAGGCCATCTGTGAGAGGTCGAGAGTAAACACAGGAACAATCGCTGTATATTCCTAAAACACACAACATAACCCAGGGTGTTTCGCAGCAGTGCTCGAGTGCTGTTCACCAACGTAGCGTGGGGTCTTGCTATTTTCACTTGAAAACAAATTTCTCTTTCTCGTCTACATACCAGAAACATAATTCTTGAGGCACTGCATGTTCTGGATATGTGAAAGCTGTAATTACAAAGTTATTATAAAAAAGGCTGTAAGGGTGTAATGAGTACCCAAAACCTTTGACATATGTCTAAGTCTTTGCTCAGTAGAGCTCCAGGAGTGACACTCTGATATTTCGAGTGACGAAACTGGACATTTGTGCTTTGCTTTGAACGCCCGGGTTCATATGAGGACAGAGAGCTTGCAGATAGACAAGCAATCTCAGTATCCTCCTTCATTCTGAATACATTTCACTTTACCTTCAAATTCACAGAATAAAAGTTAGATGTCCCGACCTCCCATTTTGCTGTGTGGGTTAGGGTTGGAGCGTTGTTAAAATGTTTCTGGATGTGCTGTTGTGGAAGAATCAGCAAAATGTATACTGAACAGCAGCACCAGTGGACATCCTTGTAAACGGATATATCAGTACTATTTTCATGTGGAACTGCTTAATTTGGGGCTTGTTGGACAACAATTAGATTATAAGTACATACATGAGCCAGTATGTCTGCCCGTCACATGAGTGGGTACGTCCGGTCTGAGCTGGACAGCACATGGACGCTCAGACTGTTTAGACACCTTGTGAAAGGCTCTCTGACCGCTACAGTATAACATAAAAACACAAACAAGACAGAGGGGGAAACACAGCCTGTTCCATGGCCGGAAAGGAACCAGAGAGAGAGAGAGAGAAAGAGAGAGAGAGTGTTGTTGTGTAAGAGTGAGACAGAAAGGGAAAGACAGAGAAAAGAGAGAGAGAGCAAGGCAGAGTTTTTGCTTGTCATTGCACATATGATGAAATGCCGGGCACTATAGCCTTTACTCCCACCTAGAATAAACCACCAAGGAGAAGAGTCGGACGGAGACAGAAACAGCCTCGGGGGTAAACATCCAGGACACAGCGAGGGGCACAGATGTTCCGGACTGGAGCGACTCTCCTCTCCTCAAGTGCTTTTTAATGAACCCTGGTCCTGAGCAAGTTCTCAGCCAGGCAGGCCGCGCGGACCGAGATAATAACAGAGGGATTTTCAGACACTCTGGTTGGGAGCAGCAACAAGTGGCCGCTGCGGAGCGAGAATGTGCCCATAATGTTTTTTACAGACAGCTGATGTTCATCAGAGATCAAAGGTCTGAGAACATAATTGAGCGGGTATCGTTTTGGGGAAGAGATTTAAGAAAGACACCAAACCATTTCCTGTTGTTGTTTGTTGTGGCACGTTGAGCAATGTAAAACATTTGTTATCGTTCTTTTCTTTTCAACACAAAGCCATCCTGCCATTTCTTTCTCAGATGTTAAATGTCTGTGTCCTTTGTACTAGTGTGCAGCGTTGTGCACAGATAGCCATTATTACTGGCTTAATGCTTAAGGCTTAACATTAGAAATAGCGGTGGCGTCACTATAATAACAGAGATTTTCTTAGGCTGCTGTTAAAAACAGAACAGTAGCCTCACATTCTCAGAGCCTGAACAGGCGGTCGGTCCTTGAGCCAGCAGAGCAGGCCAATATTGTAAGACGGTTGCATGAAAACACAGATGTATACAGTTTTATATCAAATATGCTGTGTAATTCAAAAGCCCCTACATAGTAATCATATAACCAGTGGTTCCAGAGGAGTGAGAGGGAGCAAGAGGGAGAGAAAGCGAGCTGGAGAGAGATAGAGAGAGCATGACAGACAGAGAGACAGAGGGGTCCCAGTCCGGTTCTGTCTCTGTTTACTTGATCCCCAGGCTGAACCAGGTTGTTTGTCCTTTCCTCTGTAGCCCTCACCCACTACAAATGTCCGGCCAACTGACTCGCCTACAGCCTGACAGCTCTGCCAAGACCCCTACAACAAGGACCATGTGGGTGCAGCTGCCCATATTAATGATGTTATTGACACAGAGCACCTATTCTTCCTGGGACATGATACACTCTCCAATAATGCTTTCAGTTAGGTCACTTACTGTCATTACTAGACAAGCGTGCATTGAAGGCAGACACTCAAATCTAATTTATGTTGAGAAGCAAACTGTAGCTAGAATATCTGAATTGTAAACGACTAGTGACTTGAGCGCGCAGACGCATAAAGAAACTACTGTTGAAGTTTTCAGGCCTGCTCTCAGCCCAAACTGACCCAGAAAGTGACACTTTATCTGTCGGTTCACACTCTGCTGAACTCACCTTCTCGGAGCTCATGCTCAGCTTCTTCTCTACGTGGCCGTGGATTTCCCCGTTGCTGTCCGGGACCGGCGTGGACTCCCTCGGTGTCCCGTCCTCCTTCTCCTCCTCCACCTCCTCCTCCACCACCACCTCCTCCACCTCCACCTCCCTCTCCTCCGCCGGGGCATGCCGCTCATCCCCGTTGTCCGACCCTTCGTCCAGCGGTAGCGGGACCCCCTCCGTCACATACTCTCTGAGACACTTCATGCCGTGTTTCTTCAGCAGCTGCTCGGTGTCCGGGTCGACCACGATGAGCTCCAGCCGGCCCGCGGTGGCTCGTATCCGGGACACGACCTGCTGGTGGCTCTCGGTCTCCACGTCCTCCCCGTTCACAAACACCAGCCGGTCCCCCGCGCGCAGCCCCGAGGTTTCGGCCGGGCTGTCGGGCTCGACTAACCGTATAAACTGCCCGGTCTTACCTTTCTCCCCGTGGAGGTGGAAGCCGTAGCCGTTGTCCCCCTTCTCCAACACGCACAACCTGGGGCGGAGATACTGGCTTTTGCTCGGCATTGTACGGGCTAAACTGGCGGCGCTTTCCCTCGCCCTGCTGCTCAACCTGTTGCTCGCGCACAGTAGAAATGACTAGAAACCTGTTCGGGATGCTGCTGCTGAGGAAGTGGGGGGTGTGTGAATGAGTGTGGTACCCCTTAAAAAAAAAAAAGCAACCTCCGCCCTCCTGGGGAACTAGTCCGTGGGAATGGTGGTGGTTAGTTTTTGTCCAACTCCCTGCACTCGTTCCTCACTTTAAAAAAAAAAACTTCTGCCGCTTTAGTTGGTTCTCACACCTCCGATAATCCTGGCCGCTCTCTGTCTCTCTTCCAGGAAAAACTGTGTCCAATCCACGTCCCGACCCGGACTGAGGCGCCAGAGGCTGAAGTTGATACTCCAGTCGCTTTCCTTTGAGGGTGCGACAGAGTAGAAAAGCCACTCAGGAAGAGGGAGGGAGGTACACTCAATGAAAAGCCCAGCCGGCCGCCTCATGCACAGAGCAGGGGGACACATGGAGGCGCAAACACACCGTGGCTGTCCATAAACATGTCAAATACTGATGATGAGGCATGATGAGGAATTTGGATGAAAAAATAATGAGAGCTGAACCCCCCCCCCCCCCCCCCACCCCCACCCCACACACATTACCCGTGGCACTTAAGCAATCCTGTTGTACATTAATTATTTGTACAAAGGTGAACTATTAGGCAACCCTAAAGAGAAATTACTACAGTATCCCTTTAATATTAATACTGTAAGTCCTAATGGGACTTTTACAGTGTGTCTGTGGTACTCAGTAGTGAGTTTATAGTGCCATATCTCACTTTCTGGCATTTTAATAGTATCATTATATTAAAACAAGTCATTATCTTTTTTTCCTGTGGTGCACAATCTGCATCCGAGGAGCTTGTGGCAACCAGTGCATGGCAATGCCAGGATGTAAAGATGAGTTTCTGGCAGTAATGTGATGGATTTAGTGACACTTGCTGTCAAGGTGGAGTTTATAAAGCACAGCTGGTCGCACTTAATTTGGATAGTCCAACTACCTATCAAGTGACTATATAATGTGTCACTAAAAAGTCTACAGAGTTTCAAGTGATACTCATAATTGTGTGAAAAGTAGTCTATTCAATATGTGGGCTAGGGTTAATGTTAGGGCTGGTGTTAATGTTAGAAATAGGGTCAGGGTTAGGGTTACTCAGTCTGTAGAGACGCACCAAATAAGTATCCCCTGATAGTTGAGTATCAACATTGGACACTATCCAAATTAAGTGTTACCCTCCATCATTAGTTCATCATTAGTTTCGTAAATTCAAATAATCTTAATCTTAAATTTGAAGGATGTATTTTTGTTGTTTTGTATTTTGAAAATCAAAACAAGACTTTCTCTCATGGCCCCTCTGATATGCCAAACTTCAAATGAGATGTAATTTGAATGATCCCTGTGCTAGAATTGGGAAGCCAGGGGACCCAGAGCTGCCTTGCAGTGCCAGCTACAGATGAGCTTCTGGCTAACTGCTTATTTACCAACAACAATATATCAGTTTCAGTTTTAATCCCTTCAATCCTTTGGAAGCAGTTAACCCAGGGGTCTCCCTTGTCCTAGATAAATATGAGTGACATCTAGTGTAACAATGAAACTTGGCAGCTACCTGCCTGACCTAAAACTTCAGGGAGGGTTCGACGTTTTCAGCTGGGAATACTGCCAGACTCTCAGACTCGGCCCAGCAGGTGTCAGATAAGAGGCGGATCTCTCAACAATCCCCAACTGGGTAATTTAATGCCACCAGAGGATGAATACTGATCAATATGTACAGCTGCATTACACACAACAGTGACTTCTGCTATTGATGGGACATGATCCAAATGAATTATGTTTTTTTTTTTACTATAATGAATAAAGAACGCATAGGTTACTTTGCTTGCTTCTGCGTTATGACTCATCGATGCGGGTGGGAGTGGAGGCAAACTACATTCCAGGTGCACAGCCAAAGACAGTGAATCATGAATGTGCTGCATGTATAATGCCGACCAATCTACCTTCACCCAACGTGTCAAGACAGCCTCACTGTGTCTGTCATTCCTGTCTGTCAGCAACCACAGTAATAACAAAACAATTAACAGCAAGATACAGATATTGAGGATCCTATCAAAAGCTGTATATTACGGTATGAGATACATTAAAACATGCTGTTACAAATATTAATGTGTATGCTGAGTCTACTCCAAACTGTCCAATTGAGAAAACCTTATGCTTTACTCTAGGGCCACATGGTAGAGAGTAAGCAAGGTGCTGCCACACAGTGGCTTATTAATCTCAGCACATCCTGACACACCCTGGCTGCTCCGCCCCCCCCTCCTTGAAAACCCCAAGACACACAAAGACAGACAGACGAGACATACTTCAATAAAACAACACCGTGTACATTACAAAATATACTTTTTTATATAATACGATAACAAAGCACTTCTTCATGGCACTTTGTGATCACTGTGACGCCTCAGAAGAGGGACAAATGTGACATCAAGCAAGTTCGACAAGCAAACATTCATAATGAACATCGTACAAAGAAACATGTTACACGATGCGGTCCATGAACAAATACAGCTCCTGTACAGTATAGACAACAACATCCATCATTAAAGGAGACACAACAATGTTAGGGAGCGCTGTCTTGTTGCCGTGTGTGTGTGTGTGTGTGTGTGTGTGTGAATGGCACATGATAAAAAGCAAGATGCATGCTGAGGAATCTCTGAGCAAGATCCCAGAAAGAAACCACAAATTCTGAAAAATAATTCGGGGCTTGAATACAAAGTCATTTTTATCGTTGACATCCAGAATCTAGCCTGGTGGGATGGATATGCCGATGCGACAGTGGAATGATCCTCCAGCACATTTACATATACAGTACTTTGAATGAAAGTGTCATTGGCCCTGAATAGAATGTACAGAGAGACACACACGGGGCGACCGCCCTCAAAATGTCGGTTTTATTCTATCTAACACCAGTACATATGGAAACAGATGGGATTATTTTAGCTACAACCTGACTGTGAGACCGAAGTCCACTTGGATGTTCTCAAACGAAATTCTCAAAGAATAATGATGAAGACTGTAAGGCCAACAGGGATCAGTTCACAGCCTGGTAAAATTGGGATGAAAAACAAACTAAGAGCTCCATGGCAAAATGCTATATCCACATAAACAGTCATATTGATTATTCATATAAAACTGCCATTTATCAAGTCTTGAATGTTAAATCTTGTTGGTTTTTGTCCCTGCAGATGGATATAGCATTTCAGATTGTAACTCCTGACTTGTAGTTTGATACAACTGTCACCACAAAGACCACACATATTTCTACGCATGACATAATAGATTTCAATTCACATTTCAGATAAGGGATGGCCTCCGTTCCAGATTCACTCTCATTCAGCTAAAAGCTCACAAGAGAGGAGGATGTCCCCTCCTCAGGTTTGGGGCTGGGATTGGCTTAAAGGACCAGACATTTTTACCTCCCTCTCCCTCTCTCTCTCTCTTTCTCTGTGTGTGCGAGTGTGTTTGTGTGTGTGTGTGTGTGTTTGTGTGTGTGTGTGTGTCTCTCTCTCTCTCTCTGCCTGGTTGGAGCGGTGGTCAGGATCGGCTACATGAGGCCACAGCAGCCAGACTTGTGCTTCTGAGACTCAATGTAGTCGTGTATCTGGAACTTGGGCTCGTTGGGCTGCTGCGCCGCTCTGTGCTTCAGCTCCCTGGTGGAGAGGAGAGAGACGGGAGTTAGATGCAGAGGGGGTGGATGCGTGGGATGGAGCACAGACAGGGTGAGCATATCAAGAAAATGAGAAAGGAAGAGAGGGAGAGAGCTAGAGAGAGAGAGAGAGAGAGAGAGAGAGAGAGAGAGAGAGAGAGAGAGAGAAACAACCCTCTGTACTGAGATTTAATCAAAATGCCTATGGCATGAATCATTTAATCTAACTTGCACTTAAAATACTCATCACAGGAAGATAGCAAATCACCGAGATCATTTTATTTTCATTTAAAGCACTGGGAACAGGCTGTGAAAACATAAGTTGTTTTTACACTAAACAATAATCCTTTTCATATTTCATGCCATTCAGTGAGAAATGTATGCAGCCAGGAAACGAGTCCAAGATGGAGTTGGAGACCCATGGGGAACCCCGACACAGCCTCAAAACACGCACAATCCCATTATGAGTCATCCAAAACAAAACAAACAACAAATTAGCTAATAACCATTAGCCCACATTAGTTGCAGTAATCAGAGATAGGCTTGTGAGCATGCCACCTCTACCATTGTGCTCACACAGGCACACTGGCAAGCCAAAGCAAAGTATATAAACCATATAAGCTAGTGGATAAAACTCAGTGTGAACTCAGTTAGCTAGTCTACACCAAAATGTTGTCTGTGTGTCCAGTGGAGAACGGTAACACTAGCCCCTCATGTTGAACCTGGATGGTCATTACAAAAGAAGATGGACCTGTCACACGTGTGACCCACACTAAATTGAAAATGACTTTCTTTTGGGTCTGTACTGGCCTTTCTATTATAAGCAGAGTAAAGCTCTTTTAGCAGGATTTGTGGGGAAATTGATTTTCTAGCTCTAGAGGATTCTTTAAAAGGTGAGGTGGTTTTTGGAGCATAGCATATTTGTATTTGGGATAACTTAGAGATGGCACTGGAAATGAGAAAAGGACAAATGAGGAATTCTATGTATTTTCCCCATGTTTGTATATTTGCCCCCCTTTCTTTTTCTTTTTAGTTTCTTTTTTCTCAGTTGTTTCTCTCATTTGGGTAGGTGGTGCAGCATGAACAAAACTGTAAATGATGATTATGAGGAGATGTGACTGACTGGTCATACATGTTTGGAAATACCACTCCTGTCAGTCAGGATTTCTTCTCCTGTTGAGCATCTGTAACTAATATCTACATTCACAAGAGAATGTTTCATGTGGGATGGGCCACTTGTGACATGTGGTAAATTAAACATTCTTAAAATTCATTCATTCAGTGCGTGGTATTATCACCATGAAATCCATTCTCCATGATGATTTAAATATTTTTCTTTGAATGCAACTCTGATTGCCATGTAGAAAGGTTTCTCCTCTTGGAATCTGCCGCTGAACACTTCACACTACAAGAACACATGCAGATTTGTCCAGATTCAAAGTCTGAAAATCAAACATGAAATAACAGAGAGCCTGATGGATGTGCAGCTAGATCAAGAGGCTTGAGACTGAGTCCTTGCCACTCATGAGTAATCGTGCAGTAATCGTCCCAAAATTTGCCTAGACAGGCACAGACTAATTCCAATTTTCTAATTTTGATTTTTTTTTGTGATGATGAATATGGAGCAAAAATTTGAGTAATTACAAGCCAGATAACTTGGGGGGGAAATGAATAAATATACAAAAAAAAGACAAAAAAAAGACATGAATGTATTAAATGTGGAGTATAATTATTGCTTCTGGAATATTGTAAATTAACTTTGTAATATAAAAATGATGACACAACAAAGTATGAAAAAAAGCATCTGTTAGCATCTGATTATCCACCTCATAAGACTTACTTTGCGATAGCGAGAAAGGCCAGCTCCACATTGACTCCTGTCTTGGCGCTGGTCTCCATAAACGGAACTCCATATTCCTAAGATGGGAAAACATTAGAAGAGCGGCTGGAAGTGGGGGATATATTGAGGATGTGGCCGCATGGAGCCGTCACACAGCATATTACAGGGCGGTTTGTGGCTTGACAGCCGTCCTCCTACCTTAGCCAGCTTCTCTCCGTCCTCCCTCTTGATGACCCTCTCTGCAGCCATGTCTGACTGTGAGCGCAAATGGGAAGAGAAACAGTCACGGCGGAGGTGAAGGGTCACAGATTCACCACGCCATTAGCTACAGTAATGCACCATCACGTCAGCCCACATGTCCTCTATCTGCCAGCCCCGCCGCTAGCTGCCGTTGCCAGGCTGCCTCAGACTGATGGGATGTCAGAATCTCCACCTCCAGCAGAAGAGCGCCGCTCCCAGAGACTAATGCGCCCTGTCCTATTTCTCCCTGCTCTCACAACAAATGATCAGCGCTGCTGCTGGGTGACATGTACGACCCCGGGAGAGGGTGAGTCCTCCCCGAGCCACCAGAGGGAGCTTTCAGACATATTAACAATGACTGCTGTTGGCAATGAGACATGAAAGTTTGATTTTTTTTTCCATCACCACCAGGGTTGTGCTGAAAAGGATTACATGTCATGGAAATTTAAAGACTGCAATCAGTAATTTGTTTTGAATATACCCTTCCCAACCACGATCATCACATGATATGGAGTAATGGTTAGAGTTAAAATAGATTGTGTTGATGTGGAGTTACACACTATCTCACAAGCACTGATTCTGGAAATGGGTTTCAATGGGTGATTTTGTTAAAAGCAGCAAGTGAGCGCTTTGCATTCATGTGTGTACAGTATAATACGCCTTTGCTAGCCTTTAAGCATGCATGCATCTGTCTGAGTGCGATAAGAGTGTGTTAAAATTGTGGTGAGGGACCATTTATCGTTCTGATCTTTTTATAACGCTAAAAGGAAGCTTTGCTCACCTTGTTGCCGAGCAACATGATGACCACATCCTTCTGGGCATACTCATGTATTTCAGTCAGCCAAGCCTTCAAAGTAAAAAAGACGGACAGATACAGGCGAGCGAGAGGAGGAGAGAGGTGGGGAGAGAGAGAGAGAGAGACAGAGAATGAGAGAGAGCAAGAGAGAAGGACAAAGAGAGAGAGAGGGAGAGAGAATTCGGTACAATAGAGACAGATTAGTCTGTAAACAAAACAAATACCACCACTTAAAGACAGCCACTCTTCAACTCCAGATACCGTTTTCCCTGCACTCTTCCGCTGGTATTATTACCACCCTCCAATCAATCACTCATTCTTACCCCTAAACCTTTATATTGCTTTTCATTACTGAAACCGGGAGCTGCAACAGTAGTAAACGATAACATCATGTCATTTCCAAAGGGGACCATCAGGAAACGTTGGAAGCTCATATAGTACTTTGCATGTAAATAGCCGGAGTGAACCGTTCGGCTTGAGTGGGTTTAGGAGCGGGAAGTGAAAATGAGGAGGAAGCACAGAGAGAGAGAGGGAGAGAGAGAGACGGAAAGAGAGAAAGTAATTTGAGACGGCCTTACCCTGATATTGTCGAAAGACGGCTTGCTGGTGATGTCATAGAGCAGGAGTAATGCTGGAGAGGAAACAGGAGCAGTTCAGTCGCACCTTTATTGCTATCTGCTCATTCCATTATGTAACACACACACACACACACACACACAGATACACAGATACACGCCCCGCCTACACATGCTTTCTATGCATACTAATAAAAGTACACAGCAGCCAGATTGTTCCCTCACCTACGCCCCCCCCCCCACACACACAGCACCAGGAAGTGTGTTATAAAAAGCAGAGGTTACCCTGGGCATCTCTGTAGTAGGCGTGCGTTACGCTGCGGAATCTCTCTTGGCCGGCAGTATCCCAGATCTGCGTAACAAACCACATAATTACACAGTGGCTCACATGGGAAAAATGCAAATCCTAAACAATCCTTTCAGCAAATCCTAAACAGTCAATGATTAAAACGGAAACATACTATTATTGAGTCATGGTGAGAGAGAGAGACTATTTTAGAATTAAGCATAGGACTATTTCATGATTGGGGCCTTTGCAAGAGAAGCTGTGGATTTACTAGAGCTAGCAGAGGAATCTAATTTTGGCACCTCCCACGCATAGTGTTGAATGAACAGGTTATGATGGTAGACATGTGTGTGCTCTAGATAAGCAGTGCAAACAACCCTGTAATACTATCACAACATGGCAGTCATGTGAGTGTAACGCACAACTGGGTCAATTCATATTTGTAAATTACTATTTAGAGTCTATTGTTTGATTCTCCTTTGACTAGCAGATGAGTCGAGTTAGCTGCATAGGATAATGACTGCCAGAAAGATGAGACTATCTGAAAATCCACCACCCATTTGGAGCGTTAAAATAAAAGGTAAAAATTATACTATAATACAATAATACTATTTTGCACAGATCTGGAGTAAAGGTCCAAGCTCTCACCTGAAGTTTGACTTTCAAGTTGTCCACAGTCACCACCTTATTCTGAGGAAAAGAGAGGAAGAGTCAACCTAACTGCGGTGGTGCACAGAAAGAGAGAGAGAGAGACAGACAATTTACCATATGCCTTAAAGATTGGAGTGCTGTGAAAGCTACGCAGAAACTGAATGATGAACACCACAGCAGACTAAAAAGCCCATAGACACAGCATGTGGCAAAGGAAACATGACAAATAAGAGTGGCTTTGAATGCTGGCAGAGAAAGCAATTTGCAACACCCACACAACAACAAGGTCTTGGGATTAGACTTAATTACACAATAGTGAGAAAGAGGACTGGCAGCATAACAACTTACTCCCCCGTTAATTTCCTGTAGTTGTCAGGGGCGCCCTATGATTTCCTGTAAGGCAATGATTGGCCTAAAATAGTTTAAGGCACCCCAGCTGAAAGACTGAATGTTTTCAATGATGAATGTGGTGAAAGGGAAAAAATGCTGATAAAAATGCTCTTCAAGTCAGTAAAAAATGGAAGGAGTGAGGTTGGAATAAAGGCTATAATACAGCATTTCATCATGCATGCTCATCCACAAACAATGGCAAACAAAAGCACTGTCTCTCTCACTCTCTCTTTCTTTCACACTGTTTCTTTCAAGTCAGGGCAAACCACATCTCAAGGGTTTATTGGGTGTCTGTCTGTCACTGTGATCCAGCTACAGCAACAAACCCGCTCTCGTTAGCATGAACATGTTTTTTTTTTTTTTTTTTTTTTACTTTTTATTGAAGAGAGAATTGTGTGGAAACCTTGCACAGCAAAACAAGATCAGAGAGAGGCTGAGACGCAGGCTGACGGAAGTGCGGTTTGCAACTGTTCTGCATCGCTTCCTGGATCACTTCATAACTTCTCTATCAGTGACAGGTCATCACAGACAGATCTTGCCTTTCCTGTGAATGCGCAAAAGCATTCAGGAAGCACATGCACGCACAGAAATGCAGCGAGCGCGACACGACAGCAAACAATCTCAAGTGTGCGCAAAGCTATCACTCCCAACTAGAATTGCCACCTGCTGAGTCCTCTGCCTCGGCAGAATGGACATGGTTCAACCCCTGCATTAGTTGCTATGGGTTTCCATTCCCCCCCCTCCCAATTATGACGTGAGAGGAGCCTGCATGCTGAGTAACTGCTACAAGGAAACATGCCGAAAATAGACCGGCCATGTTACAAGCTGCCACAGCAGCCTGCCTGCCTATCCATACACAGAGCAGAGGCTACGGACAACCTCAGCAAAAGACTCAGTGAGGCTCATATTGACTGAACTGTCTCCTCTAAGCTGCTTTTGTCCTTTTAACAATACAAGCATGAAAACAAGGGAGTGGGCAGTGTTCTTTACACAGAGCAGCTCCTTATGCTAGTAGACATTATTCCCCTTTTTTTGTTTGATAGTCTCAATAACAAAACCATGTCGCTATCCCTTTAATGCATCTCATGAATGGCTACTGGCCACAGTACCTGTTGCTTTTACTTGGGGGTTAATAAAATGTTCATTCTGCTGGATAAACTGCCTCCATACAGCCCCATCTGTCAGCCATCCATTAGGGCCGGTTCACATGCCGCATCTTTTGCGCGCTCAAATCCATTCATTTCAATGGTGGCGCGCGGCAGACGCGCGCAAAAGCGAGGCCGATGCGGTCGCGACGCGCACGCGTTTTCGACCGCGACCATGGCGCACTGAGATAAAAACATCTCAACCTTTTGGAACGCCGCAAGCGCACCGCATGTCACATAGCCTGAAAGCGAAAGAGAGAGGGATGTATTCATGGCGAGATCTTTCTGCTCCACATGTAGATCAAGAAGTGAAGCTACTACGACAGTTTTACTGCGATGTTAATCCATTATTTCAGATAACTACTAACAAACGTGTGAAGTTGTTGTCTTTGGTTGCTTGGCAACGCCAGGCGCACCCGTAGCGCAACCGTCCAAGCCATAGAGATGTAACACACAGAGATATGTTATATCTCTATGGTCCAAGCGCACTTGATAAACTTTCTGTGTTCACTGTCCACCCAGCGCGCCTCGCGTTTTCCAAGCGTTTTAGAGCGCTGCATGTGAATCGGCCCTTATGCTCCCTGCCCACACCACCATCAGAAGGAGACGATATATCACTCTGCCTAATGCAACACAATTTCCTCCTCAAACCACAACTACTTGACTTGCCATTAGTGTGAGTGTTTTGCCCTGACTGGAGGGAAATGGGAGTTTGGGGGGATCCAGACCGCTCCGGCCAGAGCTGCCACTCCAAACAGTCCGCTCTCATCCTCATCCCAGTAGGGAAAGATATGGACATCTGCTCCCAATTCAGTGACGAATCTGTGTGTGTGTGTGTGTGTGTGTGTGTGTATGTGTGTATGTGTGTGTGTGTGTGTGTCTGCATGTGGTATATATGAGTAGGTAAGAGCTTGTCTGTCAGCAGTGTGACTCCTCCAGGGCCGAGCAGAGATGCAGCCAATCTCTCCAGGAGGCAGGACGTGGGCAGGCATCTGCCAAGATGTTTATGAAGCCGTCCGCACTGCCTAGCAGCACAAGTGGTCTGTGAACTTGACTGATTGGTGAGAGGGTTTGTACATTTGGTGCTACCATCACAGAATGATTAAGTGTTCAGCATGAAAAAAGGGTGATAATTGGCCAGTGTAACTCTTGTGAATGGATCCCTCACTGTTACGTAAATATCAATAGGCGGTCTTTCAAATGTAAATTATTAATTTCCTCATTAGAGCAAAAACAGTGTAAAACAAATGACAATTCATTAATGGGTACAGAATGAATTAACAAGACAATGGGGGCAATTCAATCATTTGGTGATCCATTCCGTGAGTGGAGGGCCAGTTTACAGTATCTCTCTCACCCTAAAGTCTATTCCCACGGTGGCTATAAAGTTGCCTCCCAGAAATGCCCCATCTTTAAAGCGCACCAAGACGCACGTCTTCCCCACGGCCGAGTCTCCCAGCAGCATCACCTAGAGCAAATCCACCACCAGAGAGAGGCAACAGGTTACAGCTGGTCAACAACATGAGAGACAGCCTATACATGATGAGTAGGACAGAACCAAACAAATGTGGAATTGCAGTCGCCTGAAGAGGAAACTCCAAAACTTTGTCCCTAAACTTTGTTTAGGGACGTGCTGCATGTAAAATTTTGCAATACATTCTATGACTGCTACGAATAAAGAGGAAGATTTCACAACTGGGATCAAGACCTTTGAGTCAGATGATGCTATTGCACAATGTCTGATTTGGTCGGTTACATTTGATTCATCAGGTTTTCCTTATTTCAGGCTATGCCGAATCTGAAAACCTTGTTCTAATGGTATTATATAGTCTGTTGGTGCAAATACAACGACACTACAGTAGGCTACACATACTGTAGTGTTCAACTGTTGATTGGGCTGGGACCAACATCTGACATTCTGCCAATACTGGAGGGGGGACTCAAATGTTTGCAGCCAACTCTGTAATTTTGGTCTCATCATTTTACAGAGGGCAACCTTCTTCAAAACTAATCAATATAATTACTACAGTATGGTGTGTAATTATACAATCCTTACTTAAATTCATTGCAGCACCATGTCATGTCAGCCTTCCTAGATGCTGGCTACATAGACAGCCCCAGTGGTTTTACACTGCAACTCCCTATACTGTATAATCACACTGTGTAAATGCATACATTTAGTAATATAGTGAAACTTTTTCCCCTTTTAATTCATTCACTGGGGGTCTATATAAAACAGTTACTGGTGTACCTGAACAGATACAGGCGCTTTTTAAAATTACACAATGGGAGGGTTACTAAGGAGCAACAAGTCCACCCTCAGCAAATATTTACATATCAGTAAAGGTCGATGCAACGCAGAGAAGATTTATAGACTAGGAGCTACTTCTTAATACAAACTGAACACATCGACTGGCATGGTGTCTGCACTGTCATAAATACACAAATATTGAACATTATCCATTACATTTAACTGTAGGTTAAGACACAAAGCCAATCCCATCAGTTAATAATGATAGGGGTTTACTTACATTGCATTGTCTGGTATTTTAAATTGCAAAAGCCTTTAAATTGTGTTGAGCACAGCACATTCTCCAATTGTTAAGAGTCAATATTCATCTTTACAGTGTTTTTGCCACAGGTACACCCAGTTGTTACTGTCAATCATACAGTAAAGACACCTGTTCCGCCAGTGTTTCCTACAGCTGTCAGTAACACCACCACAATTACAAAAAAAACCCATAATCAACACACATATGACAAGATGGCAATACACACCTTGAAGGCAATATCATAATACTCGTTAACAGAGGCGCATCTCTCCAACACATATTTTGATGTTCCGTTTTTAGTCTGCTTATCCGTCAACGATGCCTTTCTTGTGGACATCGCAATGACAAAGGAGTACAACCTGACACCAAACCACAGGAGCTCCGAGATCTGTCCAAGAAGCGCACTCTCTCTGCGTGATATCCGTGACTCAGTCCCAGTCACCGCAAGCCTCAAGTCCCTCAGCTCGCATACTGCGTGGCCAAAATATAATCACCAAGCGCCTCGCAAGAAATTACCCTAATATCGCCTGTCAAAAGATGGCAGTGACAGCGTGATCAAAACTTGAAAGAGGATGAGCGCTCGGGAAACGCATCTACATCCACCAGTCAAGGAAATAATAATGACAAATAGGCGGAAACATTTCTCAGTTTTGCGGAGCAGCGGATCCTGGCGTAGGCAGATGATGAACCGAGTCAGCTATGTAAGGACGTCGCCGCTGTTACATTGGTCCATTGCATTTTCCGACGGACTTTCCACCGAGTGAAATACCGGTCTGTCTTTCAGGCTGACATTCTCCGATAACAGCGACAGAGGTCAATCGTGTCTTCATGGGCAACAGGCGCTGATGGCTGACTCATTCGCCACAGGTGGTGCTGGATCATCAAGAGGTTCAGCTACAAGAGCAACATGTCACCTAGTGATAAAACAAGGGTGAACCATGACCTGCAGTCAGAGTCATCATCATAAGGCCAACAGCCACCAATGTAAACAGAAGCTTTCAGAAAAGCTTTCATTTATGCCCTTTCCCCTTTAAAAGGCCCTACCCTCATTTAACTAACATTAATTTAATACTACTTACTATGATGCATGCTATGAATTTACGTCTTGAAGATGGGTAAACTCTATTCTAAAAAAAAAAAAAAAAAAAAGTTAAGGTGTGTTTGACCTCTACATCCCTGAACACACCCAAAACAAGATTTTGTTCCTATATCATACCATCCTATATTACCATAAAATATCATGTCTTGTCTTATTTGATAGTTTATTTAACCAGCTTTGTGATTCAAATACTTCTTTCTTTAATGAACCCTCAGCACACTAGTCATCCTTAGCTAAATTAATAAATAATCAACCGAAGACTCTTTCCATAAATATCCCAATCCCTTCATTTAATTAGCAGGTCATACATGACTAAATGGTTTCACCGAGACTTACAGTATGTGTGAATGTCCCTGTTAAATCTAAAATAAGTCTTTTTTTTCTACAGTGTTTGTCTCCCCCCAGTGTTCAAAACAAGAGAGATAAGCCAGTCTGAGAAAGAGCATCTCCACTATTCTCAATGCTGACATAAAAATAATGACACACAGTCATGGCTCATTTATGTTACATAACTGGAATGCAATCTCTTCTTCAAATATATGAACTCATCTTTCCATGTCGCTGGCAGCTGCATGCAGCATCTCACCCCATGGCTTTGACAGAGGCAAACACAAACACAGCCTCAATCATTCATTAGCATACCAAGCTGACTGAATGGCTGACTGGTTTACTGCTGACTATGATAGAAGTTGTAGTTATTGTGTGTTTGAAGATGCATGGTGAACCAGGTAAGTAGGATTTACTAATTCAGATAATATCAGTTGTCAATCACAGAAAAGCACCAAATTAACTTTTTCATATATGTTCCTAACTTTCTGGCAGTCATTGTATTGTCTTCTATGGCAATTCCCATCAATTTAGCACCTGAAAAGGCCAAAAAAAACATTAAAATGTATTTGCAAGTCTGTACGAATAGACTATGTCTGTGAAAAGGATCTTTTTTCCTGATGGTGAGCAGTGTGCAGATTCTTGGCATGATACTTCAAACACTGTTTGACCCAGGTCTGATTGACTGAATGTTTAATCTGAGGATCTGAGGAAAAAGCTTTAAATCCAGTGGACCTATTAAACAGAATAACTTTGGTAACTTCTTCATCTACCTGATCATTTTTTTTATTTTTTCCGGGGTCTTTGAACCTCAAAGCATACAGAACCACAAAACCTGCAAAAATCAGAAATGGCAAAGCCAATTTTATACTTTCACACAAACAGATTTCTGCCTCCTCTATGCTGCTCTAATGGCGATGACACAAAGCCAAAGTCGTCACTGTCACAGCAGAGAAAATATGATAGTTGGTGCGTTGTACAATAAATGAGCCATATATCTCTCATGGTCTGTTTCTCACCCAGAGTAAAACCCCCCACGTGTCACAGGGCATAAAATCACCCTTATTTAAAGCATCTTTCTTCGAAACATCCAGCAGCAAACAGCCTGCTGCCATGGCATTCATTAGCGGTGCTCTCTTCACAGTAATTTAATCATAGCAATGGCATCATTAACCATAATAATGTACTCTCTTTCGAACAACCCCCCTGCAGAGTGTTAAGGATCATAATGAATGCAGCGCGAAGAGGCAACATCCCACAGTGGAGAACACGGGCTGCTGGTGCTTGTAGCATTAATTCATGCTGCACTTCACTGAGGGAGTTCAACACTCGATGGGAGAGAAAGAGAGGAGATATCTGCTCCGCTCATCTGTTATGTCACAACCAAAGTGCGAACGGCCTATCACGGTGACATGTGCTGGTTATCACACGGATGAAGTCAGACTTCAACAGCATATCAGGGAAGGGAGGAGGAAGAGAGAGAGAGAGAAAGAGAGAGAGAGAGTGTATGTGTGAAACAAGAAAAAGTGGATGAAAAGTGGGTGAGTAGGTGAAACGAATTTGGGTGGGACAGAGGCTGGACTCACGGTGAAGCCGATGCCGACGGTGGCAGAGAAGGATCCCGGGATGAACTTGCCCTGGTCGTACTGAACCAGCAGAGAGGTCTTCCCCACCCCACTGTCTCCCACCAGGATCGTCTGGAGAGAGAGGAGAGAGAGAGAGAGAGAGAGAGATGCAGCATCATCCGTCCAGGCTCCACACAGCATTGCTGCCTTTGCTTTTCGCCCGAGGCCGGTAGCCACACTGTGTGGGAACACTGTTACTGTACATGTTCATCTGTTGCGTCGCACATGCCTCTGCCCGCCCGATAGAAGTCAGTAATGTAAAGTGATGGGTGGAGGCTGGCTTCATGCCCTCTGGGGGAAGGGGGGGGTATCAGGGCCTGTGGGATTCAGCCAGCCGCAGATGCCGTGTCACTGTATCAGAGATGGCGGCTGCTCAAATCTCAGGCGCATGTTCTGCCTTTGTGCTCGAGCCCCAAGGGGAGTATTAGCGACAGCTCTCCTTGCCCGCTCATCTGAAAAACCTCTTGCACAATAACATAAAGCTCTATCTCTCCCTCTCCCTTTCTCTCTCTCTCTTTCTCTCTCTCTCACACACACACACACACACCACACATACTCACCAAACACAAATCAAGCCACACACACACACACACACACATACATACACACAAATAAAAAGGCCCGGTGTGATAAACATCAGCTCTCATGGCCGAGGGTCATGCGTCATCCCACCAGGGGATCTGAGACGCAGCGCTGGACGTAGGCGTCAATCGGCCTTGTCGCCATGGTTATCGTCACCGTCGGTGGCCGCCGCGTCCGGCCTGCAGCTCCTTGGCAGCAGATGCTTGCCTCTTTTGTTGACATTTATCACCCCCCCCCAGCAGGCCGTCCCCGCTGCCTGCCTCTTATCTGCAGTCTCAAAGAGCCCGCATACAGCAGCACAGCGCTACAGCATGCGGCACTTTGCAACTCGCAGCACGTTCACTTTAATCACTGGCATCCACAGCTTCGTATCCGCCTTTGCCCTGCCGTTAAAAGAAGAAGTTGTTCTTGACATTTTCAGCAGATGCATAGGATGAGAATCGGAGAGGATCTAGGGCTTTGAAGTGGATCAGTGCTCGATTCTTGTTGCAGATGTAGTGGTTTGCCTGCACTCAAGTGCTGAGTTTAGCAGTAACCTTTATACATACAGACAAAGCTTCAGAATCCCTTTCCGCCAACAGACACTGACCTTTTCAAACAACCCGTACAGGATAGAAATGAACCTTTCACAGGATGCAGTTTGTTTTTATCTCTGAATAACAGTCATTAACATGCAAAGTTCTACCACAGAGCTTCATCAACAGTGGGAGTGGATATAAGTCAAAAGATGGCCCGCAGGTACACAGCACAAACCGATGCAGACTGGAGGTGCACCGCTGTGGATGACTCACTGAGTGAAGGGAGTTGTGCAGTGTTTAGATGCAGGCATGTGTGAAACCAACATATTACTATTTCATGCCTTCTTCATCAAATGTTGATGGCAGCATGTAAACGTCTCATAACTAAGTTTGTTGGGAAAACGAGAGGCAGCAGGGAGGCGGTTCATCCTCAGGCATATGGGAAGTGTGTGCGTGCATGTTGGTGTAAGAGTATAATAAGGAGCGGGTGGGGGGTTTACCCTGTCGCAAGGGCCCTGCAGTAGGGGGTAGAGATGCTGGTTATGTTTCCATGGCAACGTGAGATTTCTCATAGCATGCATCAACTCATCCCCTGAGTTGTTTTAGCTAATCAGGAGCGAGCCCCAGAGACGCCTTATAATTATATACTTACTGAGAGACAGGAAAGGTCCATGTGACTGTACCAAGCCCCTGGAAACCCCAGTCGGTCCCTCATGCATGTCACTGTCCAGTGAAGCCAATGCCTGGCAATTTCCTTCACTTAGTAATGAGAATCCCTCCTGAGGGATTTCCTAGTGGGCCAGTAGATAGCTCATTACGCAACATGTTTACTTAAGTACCAAGTGTTTACCAATACACAGGATAGTAATTATGTGATACTTTATAGATCCCCACTGGGACTTTATAGATCCCCACTGGGACTTTATAGATCCCCACTGGGACCCCCCCGCCCGCCCCTTCACAGTCAAGTCAGACTGCAGGGTCAGCTACAAAACATGACCGGTGGAGCTGGTGGGGATTCAGTGTCTTGCTCAAGGACACTTTAGCAGGGTGGATGCCAACATGGGTGCTGGGTCCTCCAGTTGAGGGGTGCTCTCCCTATTCACTATGCAACCCTACTTCATTTAACTATCCCTTGGTGTTGGGAGGACAGTCTGTCCATATACTGTTAATCAACTGGGAATATTGTGGTCTAACAAGTGTAAACACTCTATTAATATAAGATATTTTTAGTGCTTTGTATGCAATTGTGGCATTATGAACTATGTAGTATATGAATTAAGGAGAGCATTGATAAGATTAGACTTGTTAAATTCAACATAAAGAGTCACCAAATGAAACTGACACTATCTTACTAAATTAATACCTAAATTAATAGATATTTAATAAAATGTTAGACATGGCATTAAACTGGTGATTTTTATTCTAATTTATAATTGAAAAAAAAAAATAATAATTTGCTGCCAAATGTATGTTTTGTCTGCAATTCCAGGGGAATAACAGGCCCTTAGTCTCATGTATCTTTTATTCCATTTCCATCCATAAAAACCCACCACACACCCACATACTTCCTGCTATTTCCATTAAAAATGCAAATTCCTTTGGAATAACTTCGAAAAATGCCAGTTGGCCAGGCTTGTCTGTTAATTTGAGCAGGACTGCATGGATTCCCCTCAAGACAGCACAGAGTACAGCAAGTGTCTTTGTTCTAATCCTTCCAGACAAACCTAACTTAGAGTTGACTTAAGGATGAAATGCTGATGACTTCTTCAAAGTGAGAATTATTGTTGAATCAAAAGGATTGCACTGGAAGCTAGAAGTCCATGGTGACCCAGGTGTATCAAGTTCATACTTGGATCTGACTTTGGGTGCCAGTTTCTTGCATATTGCATAATGAATTTTTCAAAGAAATGACTAGTTTTGTTTTAATTTCTAGTTTCAGCGCAGGCTTTATATAGAAAACATCACACAGATTTAGTCATGTGTTATGTGTTCATGTAACTTCATGTCTAGTAGGCTTTGAAGGCCAGATTAGCTCCAAACATAAAATATTTTACAAAGCTTCTAATCACTACAGCATTTTCTAAGAGATCTGAAAAATATTTGAAGAAATTAGGGCCATTTTGTTCAATTTAGCTTGCAAAAAGATGCAACCATCTGCATTAAGTAAGCTGTTTATGTTCTTGTTCAGGTTTGGAACAGAAAGCATACATACAAGAATACATTCTGTGTACATACATACAGTCTGTGGAGCCAAGTTTGTTTCTTGTAGTCCTTGTGTTCTTAGACGTGTATATTTCTAATAACTGTGAAATATGTGTGTGTGTGTGTGTGTGTGTGTGTGTACATGTGTCATATGGACTTGTGCATTTGAGTAGCCTACAGATAAAGATGTTATTTACTCTGCTATAATGTGGAGTACAATTTACTGATTAATAGTCTACTAAGGTATTGAGACTGATGGAGTGAATTACTCAAATTAATTGTATTACCAACAGTTATCCAGATAGATAGAAACCTTTTATATTGGTATTGACAATTTTCCTATTGACCTCTGGGGTCAACAGTTGATACCTCACTGTGAAGAAGGCATGTGTTTCTCAGTGCACAGTGGAAAAATAAAAAGTAAACACAACCCAAAAATGATGTAAAGCCTGCTGGGATGCATGCAGATGCACAAAGCCACTATCACGTGATCTAAAGGGGTCACACTTGAAGCGGGTGAAATGTACCTTTACAACTTTAACGTTACTTGACTTTACAAAAGTGGACGGTAAGTGAAAGCCATCAAAGTAAAAGGTACTGCACATTACATTTTTCTGTATAATTGCTTGTAAATTAAATAGCCTAATTTCCTGAATTTTCTGATTATAGTAGCCAAATCAGTACTTTCACAGCCATTTTGACACATATAGTCCGCAATTCTGGTCAATTTTGTCAATTTGTTTTCTCTTTGATGGTTTTCAGTTTACTAATGCTCATCAAAAGTAATGCCAAAGTAGTCACCTTATGCATTAGGTCTTCATTATAGGGGAAGGGGGTCGCTGTGGGTGTCTGTCCGTCTTCTGTGTCCGTCTCCACCGCGGATGACCCGTAGGCGCTGTCCGAGTAAACCATCTTCATCTCTCCCTGGCTCTCTGCTTCACAGATATACTCCATCTCCTTCATTCTTGTCTATCGTTAGATATTATTTTCTGACCAAAAGCCGAGTGAGCTCGCTCTTAAAATACGCGTTTAAACACGTCGCACAACTTTGTCTCCCCCCGTTTGTCCCGTTTTTCGTTTCCCCTCCCCGCCGCTCCTCACCACCGCCCCCTGTCTGACTCTTCACTCTGGGGAGGTTTATATCCAGAGCTAGAATTTAAATTACCTTGAGTTTTGTTTTTTAACCACAAACTCGGATAAATATTTATATCAAAGAGCTCCGGTTAGAGGCAGACACGGAGGTGTACAGTATTTATGATATGAAATCATGTCAGGCATGTCTACCGTGACAAGGATGTGTTCAGCACCCTGGAGAGCGCCTCTGCAAACAAATTCCATTTCCACCTCCTTCCTCCCTCCGGTTTACTGCTTTAAAGTAGAGGAAAAACTAGCTTATAAAACAGCTGAAAACAGTGAATCCATGTCCACTACCAAGTCAGCATCCATCAGTGACTTTGAAGTCGTCCATGTGGTATAGATTAATACCATAACAGCAACAGATTCAGTCAAATACAGATGTATGAGATAGGATGTCACAATAAAATGCAATATCACATGACAAAAATGATCATTAAAGTGTTTTTTATTGAGCCATCAGTCAAGATGCCTGTCATACGAGCTTTTCCAGAGGCAAACTGTGATGGGCTACAGTTCTCTACTCAGATAAGAGACACAGAGCCCACGATGACTCACCAACCAGGCTGCTGCTGGATACTACAGCAGCAGGGACGGAAACCTTAACCTCCAACTGTTTCAAATGACACTGAACGGGCGGAAGATGACTGTCAAATACAATATAAGTAGACAGTAGTTCTTAACAGTACAACAGAGTGGTAGAGATGAACGGACAAGTATTTCCTCTCAAACCGTATAGAAAAATATCAATATCTCTTACGCTGACCGCTCTGCTTTCTTGTATCGATAAAACTGGGGCTTCACTGAAGCAATTGTGCTGTGCAAGGTAAACAAGGTCACTTGAAAACTCATATAGTGGCAGACTATTAAGAACATAAAAGATTGCATAAAACTAGGTAAAAATGATATTGCAAACTAAGACACAGGACGGGGGGCTCGTTACTGTCTAAAAAGGCATTAATTGCACATCTCTTGAAGCTATTATTCTATAGTAAACAATTCATCTTACTAACTAAATAAAGGCAGCTTACATTTTCTTGATCAGGCTGAAAGAAAAACCCCAAACATATAATGTTGGACATTTTTGGTTGGTGGACTTAAAGTTAAAATGAAACACATCATGACAAATGCTTGTGAACAATAACCATCTGCTAGGTGACAGAGGGCTTTTCACTGTGGCAAACAAAGTATACAAACACACAGGAGTGATAATACTGCATATAAACTGATACAGAGGAGGTATAATATGAGGTCCTTGCATTTGCAGTTTCATCCAATTTAGCATTTTTCGTAGCCTTTTGTTCATAGAATTTTGTAGTCAAAGGGCAACTTACAAAATAATTTGAGAATAATTTTGAATGCAACCCAACAGTCTAGGCACTTCCTCTGACCTGACAAACAACTCCAAGTGGCTTTGTTTGCAATGATGGACATCAAAGACAATTAAACATCTTACAGCCAGTTCAAGAAACTAACAGACAAAAAAATACATTAAAAAATCACACATTCAAAAAAATGAATGTCACAGTAAAGAGAACTAATAATGAAAGAAGACACTGAACCTCTAAACTCAACTCTGCTTTTTGACAAGACAGGACTAGTTCCTTATTTTTTCCTAAATCCAGGTTACAAGTCCAGGTATTCATCGATGTGTCTGTGCAATGGTGAGTGACGCTGCAAGTGTATTATACCTTAAAGCAACACTTTAGAGACCTACTGTAAAGTGAAAGGGTGAGGATGTCATCTGACGTGACGTGACCTTATCCATGACTTTTTAACTTCTCCTCCTTACATGGCAACCAAGTGACCTCTGTGTAACATTATAGTCTTACAGTAAAGTGCACTTCATCTGTCTGCTCCCAATGCTCACTTAATAATGCTTCAAAATAAGCACAATAATATGGTTCAGAGGTTTCATTCTCCCCTGAAATGACGATAGAACACAGCAAGGAGCCTGTTGTTGAATTTTGACATCTGCTTTCCGATTCCATAAAGCAGAGGAAAATTAAAACTGTGCGCGGAAACAACAGTTCAAACATGTGCAGGGGGTTCTTTTCAAGGTCCAACCCAGACAGACCCTGACTGAAAACTTGTGTGCCAGCAAAAAAACAGAACAATGCATCAGGCATCCATGTATCAATCGGCAACGTTTTCAAACAAACGCCACAAAAGTTTTTGCTCTTGCAATCTTGTATGTGCAAATTTCCAGCAGACGTGTCCTCCTCTCTCGAGTCTGTATTGCCACTTCACTGAGAATGTCTCGACTCTTCAGTGTAGGAAGATGCCTTGTTGTTTATGTGCCCTTGGGCTCTGAGCCGTCCTTGGAGACAATATCCCCGTACACACAGGCTCTGTAAGAGCTCTCACACTATAATGTAGGTCCATCTCTCCCTCCAGCTTCCTATGTTCCTGTGTGTTGAAGTCCAGAGTCTCTCCTCTCTTGGGGCTACCTGATACGGCCATCACTTTTGACAGGCCCCAGTTCAGACTTGGGGTCTGGGGACAGGGAGCTCCAAGAGGATTTGGTGCAGGGTCCCAAGGCTGGGCAGGAGGAGGTCTGCGTGGCACAAAGGTCCCCTGTCACCCAGAAGGCCCCCACGCTGCTGTCCACCCAGGCCTCCAGGAACTTGCCCACCAGCTGGGCCCTGCGCTGGGCTTCCTGCATAGCAGGCTCCTGGGGAGGCAGCTTCAGCACCGAGCTCAGCTGCTGGAAGCTCTGCTCCAGGTACAGGTTACCTGGAGGACCTGCATGGAGCCAGCTGTCCTCTTCTGGAATGGACAGCGAGGAGACGGATGTTTGAAGACAAAGAGAAATTGCAAGGGGAAGACATTTTTAAACGTCATTCAAGACCAAAACAAATATTCCTATTTCATGATGAGGGATCACAAATTTAAATTTACTGGAGGAAAGCCTTCACTACAGTGAATGGCAAGGAAAAAATTGGAAAATCAAAATCTCTAAATCCATGTCTCACCTTTGCGTAGTGGCTCCTTTCCTTTGAAGGCCAAGGGCATGACAAGGAAGCGGACTTCTGCCACGCGCTCCCATTGCCTTAACACCCGTACTGTCCAGGTCCCGGGTCGCAGGGGGCGCTGCAGTGGCGGTTTGTACTGGGTATACTCTGCATCCACATCCACGCTGATGTCATAGGATGCTGCTACCACCTGAGCTGGGTCGATCCACACAATGGTGGCCGTGAGGTTGGGTCCACGAGCCCACTTCTGCACCGCCAGTGGTTCGTCTAGAGGACCGATCACCCCACCGAAGTTCCGAAAGATTCTTTCCTTAGGATCCCACTCGGTGCCGATCTGTCAAGAAAATAGACAAAAGGAATCACAGCCTTTAGAGTACAGTCCAGAAATACTGATAACAGCCTATATAATACAGTGCAGCTAAGCAACGCTTCACATTCTTTATCAGTCTTCAAACTTTCATATGTAATTTGAAGACAAGGTGAATGAATATGTTAACACTTTCTGGACTTGACTTCCTCACAATATTAGGCTGAGCAGCATGCCTGTGATTTCCTGAACTAATTAAAACATCGAAGTTTTGATCAGATCAAGCCCTGATTATGCCGCCCCAATTTTAACATATCAAGGTGAAAGTCTTCAAACGCAGTTTTCCTCAGCAGTTTTCTTGGGGTACCTTGATCTTGATCAAAATTTGTCTGGGACAGCAACTTAAATTACAATGAAGACTGTGCATACAATCTTAGACACACACCTCTCTAGCCCTTGATCTTCTTTAACACAAGAACAATGACATATACAAAGTAAAAGCTAGTGTTCAAAGTGCACTTACTTCCAAGTTCTTGAGCCTCTCAAACTCCTTAAGGTTGGTCTCCAGGACGAGGGTGGCATGAGGCACCGCCCACATCTCCACTGTTTCCCTGACCTTTGACCCCGGGGTCTGGACTTCCTGACGCACCAGGTACCCCTGGAAACGGTCGTCATAAAAGTACAGGTGCACTGATACAGGGTAGCCTATTGGCTCGAACCTGCAGTGAGGGAAAAAGCACACATAAAAGATAAAAAACAGTCATATATTGCAATTCCTTGGGGATTCAGTTATAGTATGAAAAGGATGTAAACAGACTGTCTACAGTCTTAGTGTAAACTCAAGGCCTGACCTGCAGGCCTCCACGTTGCTCTGAGCGGTCTCCAGACTCTTGAGGCCGAGGCGAAAGAAAGAGGTGTACGCAGTGAGAGCCACGTCACTGAGTGAGCCCACCCCATCCAACTGCTCAAACAGGCTCTCCCAGTAGGCCTTGATGGCAACGGTGCCTGGGGCGTAGTGGCCATACAGGTGGGTGTCCAGGATGTCTATGGCCTCCTGGTTCACTGTCGACTCAAACTTACGAGCAAAGAATGTTGGCCGTGTCAATTGCTGTGGATGGGAAGAGGGACACTTAGTTGATGGTGACACAAAATACATCACAAAATAACACATACTAAGAAATAAGAAATGACGAGTGAAATGTGAGAGTTTGGAATACTACTAGATTAAAAAAGGAATCAGTCAAGGAAACATTTTTCCTCCCCACCAGGTCAAACAAAAGCAATCATTAATGAACTGTAGTTCCACACTGCCCCCATCTGGCTGACTCACCTGGATCCGGATGAGGTCTTGAGGTTTGAAATCATTGGGAGAGCAGCCACACCAGTCAACAATGTGCTTGTATTGGCACTTGCAGCCCAGCTTACGATTCCAGTTGGTGACACGCAGGTTATTGTCCACCAGGGTGTCACACATGTGGCTGTTCCCTAGCACCGTATGGAAGAAGGACTGGGAGAAGGGGCAGATAGGTAGAGCAGGTATGCGTAAATACAATACTTCCTTCTAAGCAGTGCGATAAAACAAAGGGTGTGTTGTGTGAGAGTAAATTCACTGTAAACCTCAGCTGCCAAATTTCAACACCTCCACAGACATGCCCGAACAGTTTCAACCCACTGACTCTAAATTCCAAGAGGTCACACCTCAACAGCACCACACAACGGCAAACAAATCACTGCACCTCTATTGAGACATTAAACCACACAGACAGATAAACTCTCAGGTGAACTCAGTGGGACCTTGCTTCAGTCTGGCACCTCTGCTGCACTAGGCGCCTGAAAGCTTAAGGTATTACATTTTTTTAGCTGCTAGATTGTCCTCTGCCTTGGCAGGGGAGGAGGGCCTGAGACAGACTTGGATATCAAGCTGTCTGTCTCAGCTACAGGAGATAAATGGGCCCCACTGAACAAGGCTTACTTACCTCAGCAGGGAGCAGAGCGTAGGTATAGAACTGCTTCAGCCCTGACACTAGGTCGTCCTGGGACTTGATGACGTATTCTACGAAGCGGCGGGTGAGTGAGAACCAATCAGAGCCCCCCGAGACCTCCAGGCCTTCTGGGATGCTGCGTTCGCCTAGACGCCACATGTGGTTGTCACACTCATGGAAGAGACGGTCAAGGCCCTGCTTCTTAATAAACCTTGAACACAGCACACAACAGGCAAGGCTGGAATTGATGTCTTGAAAGACAATACAATGATACTTTACAGCATGCATTAAAGTAAATAATCAAGCAAATACTTGTTTGCTAGTGTGCTGCCTTGTATTTAGTTACAGCAAAATGACAACTCTATGAGATCAGTTTGTCATTTCACTTTTTGCCTCTGTCCTGATATCAGAAGTTATAATGCAAGTGTTAACTTCATGAAAATAGCAGTTAAAAAATTCTGAATATTATAAGTGGTGTCAGATTTAATGCACAGCGGCAACCAGATGTGTGTCTTAGCAAGTTGTGAATCAGAGGTCTGTATGTCACAGCTAACATTCTCACCTGGCATTCTCTCTCCCGTGGGACTTGAGGAAGTTCTTGTCTCTGTGCTGCGTCAAGAACACCACCAGTTCGTCATTGGTCCTGTAGGAGGGCGTTAGGGTGAGAATTGAAAGGAGGAAGAGGGACACAAAGACACAAGAAAAAGGTCAGAGGATTAGTTTGGAAGAAAATGCTGGCTGGAGTGTGGTGTTGGGTGTGTGCGTGATGATATTCCTGAGTGAAATTAGCTACTCTGGGCAGGATTTGGGAGACATAGGCTTGACTGTATGTATCCAAGCAGTCCAAGTTATTCCCCTTGGGAAGGTTCAGGAGGATTGGCAATTGCTTTGATAGGGGCTCAGAGCAGCCCCAGAAATCCAGCCAGAACTGATCAACAAGAAAGAAGGCTATTTACTGCTGCCTCTGTGCTTCAGTGACCAAAACAGTCCATTTAGTGCTGCTACCAGACAGGGCTTTTCATCTGGCAAATGCTGTGGCCCTTCTTCATCATGTTGCTATACAAGTCAAAGTCACTGTAGGTCAGAGTAAGTGAATCAAATCCCCATGCACTACTGAAAGGCTAAGCCACCAATGAGAAAGAGACAATCCAGAACTAATCAACTCAAACTAGACAGTTGTGTAAGAGTTGTGCAACTTCGATACACAGCACCAACTAGCACCACAGAAAATAGATGAAAATAGGTGACTGCATATATATATATAATTCACTTGACATATTTAAGCTACACTTGAACGGAGCTACCACTGTGAACACAATAAATGTTATACTGCAGCCAATATAACGATACACAGGGATATTTGATAGTTGCTTGATATTTGTTAGTACTGTTGTGAACTAGGGAGTTATTACAGAAATGCTCAAACTGTAAATTTCCTTTAGGATTTAATTCTCTCATGCCAAACCCCCGAGTCTTATATTCTGTACATAGGCTAACCAACCTGGTGGGGAAGTCTGTGGCGCTGAGGTTGATGAAAAAATCCCACTTCCAGTCCAGCATGGAGAGCAGGTCCTGCATGCTGCGTAGGTAGGCCTTCAGTAGGCTGGCACCGCCCCAGATGGTCACCATGCGCCAGGGTGTGGCACGCACATTGTCGTACTGCTGGGCTAACTGCAGGACTTCCCGATGCATGTAGCTGGACCGCTGGCAGAGTTCAAAGCAAAGGGTCAAACGATTAAATGAGTGAAAATTGTGTTGCTGCATCACAAATGATAATCTAGTTTTAGCTGTATAACAGTTTCTGCATTAGCCAGATCTGCTGCTGCAACCGTGCCAAGGCAGCCGACCAAAGCTGACTCATGTTGAAACAGAATGTGATCTGAGCTAGAACAAAAGCCACATGGCACATCTATTTGTAATGTGGGTTACTGTGATTAGAGAAAATGAAAAATATTTTTTTGTCTTGTAATAAGTTCAAAAACTATATTTCCTTCTCTGAAATGGCAATAGGTATTTTGACAGCAACACATGACTACGAATAAGAGGAACTAAGCTTAGAGGCTACTCTGGAGAAAACTGTCAAGCAGGGATTAAACATTAGGAAGGGAAAAGGATGAGTTGAAAAAGTAACACCAAATGCCATAGAGCCAAACAGCTGTCAGGCTTTATGCCAAGAGACATTAAAGTGGTTAGAGACAGAGCTGTGAGAGAGCAAGTGTGAATATTGTCATGGTACCTGCAGGTTTCAAGAAGCCAAACTTAAGACATTTTAAGACATTTTTTAAATGCTACCAGGAATTGAATTTAAGACCAATTAAAAAATAAAATAAAACAAAGAAACAAAACCAACCTATTTCCGATTGATCATAGCTTATGAAAGTTCTGAAACTACAAATGGACAGTATAAGAAAAAGCCCACTGGGAAATTGATTAAGGGACATGAGGTGTGTGTAAGGCAGATATAGGCCCTGTTCTGTATTATTCAAAAGGTTGACATGCAGTACAAAGAAACCTGTTATTGCATGGTGAAAATAAAGACCTCTAATTGTATTTAAGGCATTTGAATACTTTTTAAAGATTTCAATTTAGCCAATTTATTTTAACACTTTGTAACAATCCGCAGATACCCTGGTTGTGTTTGGAGAGGAGTCAGCAGCAGGGAAAAGGGCCAGAGAACGACAGTCATAAAACTCACAGCCCTCTCAGTCGTCTGCTCAGCAGAAAACAGACAGCAGGGAAAAAAGGGGTGGCGGGTGGAGGGTAGAGGAGCCAGTGCACTGATTCCAGTACAACCTGACCTGTTTTACAGCCCCATCTCTCAAACAGGCCCTTCCCTCAGAGACAGATGAGGTTAGGTTGGCTGGAGTGTCTGTGGTGACTGTCCCACTGACTTCTCATTCATCACTGCCTTCCTTCCCAGACTCCACGCTTCCACAAAGCCTCTCCATAGTCCCTTGGCAACTGTGCGAGCCAGCTCCCCAGGGCGGAACAACCTTTCCGGCTATACAGGTGCACTGGCGACAGTCACCTGTTTCTCTATTGGCTTCTGTCTCTGTACTATACACACCTGAGGTCTCTACCTCAACGTTACCAGCCAAACATCTGTCTTTGTCTTCCAGCTGAACACCGTAGACCTTTCCTCCACTAAGTCCAACCCCTATGAATAACCACACAAGCCCCTCTATCCAGGCTAATCCCCATTACCACAGTGAGACCCATGGGATAAATTTAACCTTCATAATGCAAGAAGACCCAGCCTGTAAAAACGTTTGTGAGCTCAGAATACACTGCGCCAAGCAGATGTGTCGACTAAACCGCTCAATGTTTAGCCTAACTGACAATAAACATTTTGTAGATGCAGAAGTTGAGGGTAATCTTGGCCAAGGTTCACCCCTGGGCCCTTTCCAATATCAGTTCCAGTAGGTACTGCCAATGAATGAATGCCTTCTATTTGGATATTTCTATCATGATCCATGGACAAATGGTCTGTATGCAAGCAAGTGAGGCCGAATGTATAGAATGTGAGCATATTACAGGGACGATGTATGGTAGTCGGGGCACTGTTGCCTCCTTCTAGAGCTTACCTTGTCCACATGGATGTAGTAGTAGTGGTCACGGTGGTATATTGCTTTGATGAGGCGCTTGAGCTGCCGTACAGCCCGGCCATGGACCATCAGAACGAAAGCCACCCTGACAGGGTTCTCCACCTTGGACAGACTATTGTCCAGCTCATCACCGGCCTGAACCGGATTGGATACACCTGGAAGAGGGGCAAAGAGAGAGAGGGATATGATAATAAAGGATAGGGGCAAAGAAGATTCAGTAGGGTCAGGAGGGTTTCAAGGAATATGGGCTGGGTATTGAGAAACAAAAGGGGTGGAGGAATAAGTTTAAGCAGATCCTGGGGTATACTGAGAGGTGCCAGGGGCAAATGATCAAAACTTTGCATCTTAAGCAAATACACTACATCATCCTACCCAATATCTGTTGCTGATGAAATCATGGTTGACAGAGATGTAGCATTACATTCACAGAATCTAGGCTATGTTTAGATAAGAGGCGAGGAGTGAGACAAGGACCCGAACCACAAATTCCATGCAATATTAATGCAAATTTGGTCGTGAGAAATGCTTTTATTAAAAATGTATCGGTGAGTGAAAATTGGTCTAATAAATCATTAAGGATCTGAGAGTGTGTGGGCTGCCTGCACATTTAGTCTTCAATCCCGCAAGGAGGGCTACAAATGAGAGAGAGAGCGAGGGAGAGAGCAAGGGAGAGAGAGAGAGAGAGACAGAGAGAGAGAGAGAGCGAGAGAGTAAAAGAGAGATTACAAGAGTGAGAGACAGTAACAGAGTGAGATAAGAGATAAACAGAAAGAGAGAACAAGAGAGCAAGTATCTGTACACACTGTGAAAGGCTTCTCACCAAGCTGGGGGCAGAACTGAGGCAGTGCATGCGGCATGAGCTGTCCGGCCTGATGCTGGCACACAATGTTGGCGATCTCCTGTCGGCACTGCTGCGACCCGGCACGATGGAGGGCAGACAGCGCGTCCTTGCCCATGATGTCACATTTGGGCACAAAGTCGCTGCTGGGGGCTTGGTGCGCCCCGTCCACGCTGCCCGGCTCCCCTGGTATGGCAGGAGCGGGTAACTTGGCCGCCCCGTCTGTGCCGCCTCGGGTCTCACTGAAATTGCGGCTGCTGGACGGGTCGTGGGGGACTACGCCATCCACTCCGGCTCCTGTCATTCCCTGCTCCTGGGGATTCTTCAGCCTGATGCTGGGCTTCCCTCCTCGGCGGCTGGTCCCTCTCCTCAGCGCACTGGCGGCTGTACCCCCCGTCCTCTCCAACCTGGTGCTCCATCTGCCCCTGCTCCTCCCCGACAGAGAATTTTGTCTCTCCCAGGGCGCCGCGTCCCTCTTGGGGTCCTGGCTGTTGTGGTCAGGCAGCTTAGACCGTCGCGTCTTTCTCTGAGGAGAGAAAGGAGAGAGGGAGAGAGAGAGAGTGAGTAAGAATACATTTCAACTCCAGATATGTTGCCAGTCATTCTATAAGAACATCTTGGACAAATGCTGCTGAGAGGAGGGAATGATTCACACTTCAAGAATGACATAAAAATAGAGAAAGAAATCCACTAAGACAACAGCAAAAGGAGCCCCAGAGGGAAGGATGTGTTTACTTGGTTTTGTTTTTTCCCTTTCCCTGATCTGGGTTATTTTTAGCTGAGCCTCTGCCTTTTTGTGGAGGTAATCTGGGAAAGACAGAGTCCAGGGAAGGCGCACACTCAAAGACGCATAATGAAGCCAATGATTCACTGTAAGGACCTCAGCAAACCTCAGTCAGTCCCCTGTGGCAAAGAAGTGCAGGCAAAAGGTGTACAAATGTGTGTGCATGGCACATGAGCACACAGACATGTAGGCCTACACACACACAGACACTGGGCACAAGCCTCAGATACTGAGGAGGTCGCAATGAGAACCCTTATCAGACCACTAGCGTGTGCCTTTGTGTGCGTGTGTGTGTGCATGAAGTCCTCATAGGACAGTGACAGGTTTGTATGTATTTATGTATGTGCATGTCTGTGCGCAGAGGAGTAAACACAGGGGGCCGAAAAAATAATTGCTGAAAAAACGCTCAGCAAGATTTCAAGGCGACTGAGAACCTCGCTGCACTGCAGGATGGCTCGGTAGAGCTGGACTCTGGCAGATGGTTGTTTTGTCAAGTGATCGGCTTTGAGACCAGCCACTCTGTTTATCCTTGCAATGTATTATTGGTAGATGCAATGCCCTTTTAAGAGTTTCTGTTCCCATAAAGTAGGAGTAAAGTAGGTCGCAGAAGGCCGTGAGACAATATCTCTTGAATTAATTCAATTCATTTAAACTATCAATGCCATCCATTTATTTGTCAAATTAAAAGTCTTTTCCTGTATTTCATAAATTCATGTATATTTTTAAGTAGGATGTGTTATATAAAGTAAAGCATTAAAACCATCATTAAAAAAGATAATTTTTAGACCGAATGTACCAAATGTATTGCATGTCAAAATACATATTTAGTTTCAATAAGAGAATTATGGTTACACCCATATTCCTATCCATCTTGATAGGAAGATGGACTTTATTATTTATATATAGCCTACTTAATATTTAATCTTCAACTGATAATTTCACCCCAATTAATTTCAAAACGGTACCAGAAGGTGTAAATGTCTCAGGATGGCTACAGCAATCCCAATCACACATTTATCTCGGTAGGAAGGGTGAGCCAGATCGTGCCATGTCTTATCTTTCCGCCTTCATGCCTTCATTTGTGTTTTATTGGGATGTGTGTGGGTAAGAGTTAAATGTGATTGCCTCTCACTTTCCATTGGATTGCGAGGACGACCAGTTGTAGACGTAATTATTTCTGTAAAATAGAATAATTGTTTGGATGAACAGAGAGGCAATCCACAGAAAGCTTACTGTAAGGGTGCGGACAACTTCTTGACCTACAAAAACTTTGGATACGACTTGGCCACACAGACAGTGTGGGTTGGAGGAATAAACAGAAGATACAACAAGTCTGTGTGCAAATGTCCATTCCAAACATTGTAACAGTCCCACAGCTGCATAGAGCAGGGAAGTGACTGTTGTTGTTAAGATTAGGCTATTAACTTTTGGAACAAATAATAAATGTAACATGGAAAACTGAAATTGAGTTTAGGCTGTAACATCAGGAGAGCATTCAGGACTTATGTTCCCTCTAAGCTGATATTTTGGTGACGTCTAATAATTTATCACACTCACCAAATAATATCTTGTCAGTCAGAAGTTTTGGTGGCAAATAATAATAGATGCAGGGACTTTGCCATAGCTTAGGGTGCAGAGAATTGACGCAGCTAGGGTTTTTGAAATGAATTACAATTTAAAATTAAATTAAATTAATTAAAATTATTTAAAAAAATGTGTCCAATGCCACAACCTTTTTGAATGTCTAACTGAAGTGAGTTCTTGCATGGTGTTGCACACGCGTACATCTCATGTCCGAGCTTAAAGATAACTAGAGATGTCATGTTTTCAACCATTTTTACACCACTGAAATGTGGCATGTATAGCATTTTATAAAAGAGCCATTTGTTTGATTGTGTATTTATTTACATTTTACAAATCGCCTTCCTATTATCATTTAGCCTGCTGTTTTGAGCAGGCAATCTACTGACAGTGGGGAGCTAATGGCTGTTGGTAAGATTAGGCTGTAATATTTTGAACAAATATGAATTCACCTTAGAAAACGGAAATTTGGATTAGGCTATAACTTTGTGAACAAATAATGAATTTACTTGGAAAATGGAAATATGGATTATTAAACAATTGAAAATATGGAATGGAAATGAAGGAAATATGGAATGGAAATGAAGGTATAAACTAATATACCATTATTAAATTAATAGCTATATGTGGTGAGTAAATAGGTGGTCACAGTCTAAAAGCGGCCAAAGGAAAATACTTGTCCAAAACAACTGTCTGCAAGACAGCAGTCAGTCAACAAGCCCAGTCAGCTAGCTGGAAAAAATTGTATATAATAAGAAATAAGTTGCCCTGGAAACCAACTGGGGTACTACACCATAATTACAGAGACCTATAAAGGGAAGGTAGCAGGAGGAGCTGAAGGGCTGGCATGCTCCGAGCTGACCAATAAGATCACTGTCGGAATGGGGCCAAATGGCCTTATCAGCAGCTACCTGACAGTTTCAGTGCGCCTCCACTCTGCACCGAGTCACTAAGACGCCCAATCACGGATCCTGTCACTTCAACTATACAGCAGTGCGCCCTCATGTCACTTAGCCCCGGGCTCCCTGGGGAGAAGTGGGGACATTTAACTTTGCATCTCTCTCTGGGACACTACGGTATTTACCAGACTAGGTATGGACAACTGTGATGGATGTGGGGCAGCATTCCCTGTAGGGCTGCACAATTATGGCAAAAATGACAATCATGATTACTTTGCTACATATTGTGATCACAGTTATTAATCCTGATTATTTGTCTTGGTTTCAGGAAACAAAAACATTTCATTGCACTTTTGCACCTTAACATACATTTTCACTTTTTTCAGTGCGGTATTTCTCAAAGTAGCAGCAGCTAGAAAGTCTTGTTTTCATTCTTACTGTCTCTTTATTATGGTACTTATTTACAATGTTCAAATAATTGCTACTTTATTACTTTAGGGTGCAGCTACAACCCTGAGGCAAACTTTGAATGTCTGTAGGGCTGCAGCTATCGATTATTTTAGTAATCAAGTATTCTACCGATTATTCCATCGATTAATCGAGTAATCGGATAAGAAATACTTTTGCTTTATTAAAGAGCAATAGTAAATATACAAAAGAGAAAAGCTGTCCGCACGAAGCTGTCCATACGACACTGTGATTTACTGAAAACGAGGTGAAATAATAATTATTATTGATATTTATTACTAGGCCTAAATATCATACAAGTTCATAAGACTGGCTAATGTACATTTATTTACTATGGTGAAGGGTTGCCCTACACCTGCTGACCCTACTCACTGCAATCAAACTAAACTGAATATACCTGCTGTATTGGACTGGTGCATTTTAGGCTCCAATTGCTACTTACACCACCTGACATTTTGCTTTCTGGGGTATTTTATGCATCACTGTGAGGGGAGTAGGTGTGTGTGTGTGTGGGTGTGTGTGTGTGTGTGTGTGTGTGTGACTATCATAATAATAACATGAATGAAGCTCAGGCTTTCACAAATTGACTGCAGCATTTTATTTTCTGTGGTTATTTTCTTGAGCAAAACTTAGCTAACTTAGGGACATCATAACTAGCCACCATATTGATTTACGTTCTTAACTAGCCATTACATATAGCCATAATTAACGTGCATTCTTTACTAGCCTTCATCTCATTCCGTTTTAATATTAAGTGCTGACTCCGCCCACCCGGCCAGTTTCGGCGTACGCCGGTAGCAATTACAAGTGGACCCTATCCTACAGTCCCTGCTCTCAGCGGAGGGAGGGAGCTACACTGTGTGTAGGAAGCGCTGTGACCGTCAGACCTCTCTGGATTAGACAAGCAAGTAGTGAAAACCGGCATCAGCCATACTAATTTATTGCCAAATGCTTTGGGATTCAACACATTAACATTGCTTCCCATGGTCAGAAAAAGTCGGCAGATTTGTCGCTAGTCGCTTTTGAGAAATAAAGTCGCCAGGGGGGTCTGAAAAGTCGCTAAGACTAGCGACAAAGTCGCCAAGTTGGCAACACTGGATCCGAAACTTTGGACACTTTCTGTCGTTTTCTCTGGCCTGTCTCTTCTCTTCGCCCCTCGCTATTTTCTCTCTCTTTCTCCAACGCGTTGTGCAACAGTAATAATCATCCGTGCGAAACACTGAGTGTGTATATAGTTATATGGATTAAACGAAGCTTCGATGCAAAGAATTTGCATCGATGATTTTTAGTAATCGAGTTACTCGAGTTTCTCGAGGAATCGTTTCAGCCCTAAATGTCTGTACTGATTTGTTGTCATCTGGTTTAAAACCAAACTATTTACAAATGACACAGGATGATTCACTTTGAGGAACTAAAACATTTTCACACTCACTCGGGAGAAGTACTTTTGCTCTCCAACTTTGTTTGGAGATCGTTTTTCCAAAAATGGGTGTATGTAAGGTTTCTCTCTTTCTTTTCCCAACAAAATGGCCTTAACTGTTATTTTGGTCACATGGATACACATTGTGCAGTCAAAGGTTGTGATTGGTCACACATAACGGAAGCACTTGCTATACCACATCGGGACTTTCAGGGGATTTGAAAATATAAAAAAACACTTCAATATCTGCACATTACTTGATTATTAATCGTATAGACATAAACTCCAACATACAATTATCCAGAGCTGCAACGATTAATCGATTAGTTGTCAACTATTAAATTAATTGCCAACTATTTTGATAATCGATTAATCGGTTTGAGTAATTTTTTAAGAAAAATAAGTCAAAATTCTCTGATTCCAGCTTCTTAAATGTGAATATGTTTCTTTACTCCTCTATGACAGTAAACTGAATATCTTTGGGTTGTGGACAAAACAAGACATTTAAGGACGTCATCTTGGGCTTTGGGAAACACTGGTCGACATTTTTCACCATTTTCTGACATTTTATAGACCAAACAACTAATCGATTAATTGAGAAAATAATCAACAGATTAATCAACAATGAAAATAATCGTTAGTTGCAGCCCTGCAATTATCTATGATTAATTGTGCAGCCCTAATTCCCTGTAGAATGTTTTATAGATGTGGATGGTGTGGATAATTTTGGCTCTGAGACTCAGATAAGGTTGGGTATCATTCGAGTGCAATTCCACTTCTGCTCATTGAATCCGGTTCTTATCAAATCCTATTTCAATTCCTATATCTTTTGGAGGAAAAACCTAAAATGTTTCATGAACAAAGCTGACCTTTTTAGCATATTGTCAACCATGACATGAATTACATCTTTTTCACTTCATTTTGGTAAAATAAAGTAAAATAAATATTAGATATTCTCTTTTTAGGAATGTTCAACAGAAAAAATAATAAGCCAAATATACTGAATAATGGAAAAATACAACACAATGTAACAAAAATAGACACCGCTTTCACCACAAATCTTGTCACTGCTCGGTGACATTCATCCACTCTTCTCCTTTATAGCTAAACTGAAAGGAGTTTCCCTATTAGAGGGTCTCTGAGGATGAACTGGAGATGGAGGGGTACTGCAAAATATGCATTCATTCATAATTATCATTCATATTGCAATACACAAGGCGAATGTCAGCTGTAGAGTGTTGTAACTGATAGTGAGGCACTGACATTAAAACAGCTAGCTGTATCTGGGGCGTGAGGACTGGCAGGATGCAAAATGTTGAAAACGATGCATTCCTTCAGATTTACGCCATGCTGAAGCAAAAGGTTTGTCATATGGGAGGAGCTTCCTCCCTTGCATGAAATACACTGTTACATTTTGCAGGATCATTATATGTTTTCGCAAAGCTCCACCAAACTTTCAAGCATTTACTGCGGTCAGCCATGATCCAGCATGAAAACAACTCTGACATGCTTTGTTGATGCACAACCACAGCTAAATAAATATAAAAGAAACCCTGAGGTGGTGTGTGGGTGAATGTGCAGCGCACATCTGTGAGACTTAACCACTCTAGTGAACTTATGTGGTGCAATATGCCTGTAATTAACAAAATACCAGCTACCTACTGGGACAATAATGTACGCATAAATTGGTACCAAAAGATGCACAAGGCTAGGTGTTTCACAACATCCTCTGTGTGACTGTCACATAGTCTGCCATTTTTGACATAAGACTGGATAAGCTATAGCCCTACCACATATTGCTGATCTTATAATATCTTTAGTAAATGTTCAACAATCATCATGACTCTGATTTGTGTATGACAGATGCATCTTGAAAACAGTGAAAAAGAAATCATCCTCACAGATTTTACAGCCCCCAAACACCTCCCTAAAATGTCAAGACATGATCCTCTTATACCTGCTTTGAAGTAATAAAATCCTTGAAGTATCCCATAGTTAGAATCTTTGGCTGTAACATCCCTAGAGGTGACGTTAAATCCAGAAAGTACATGTCATTTAGTCATGGTTCAGTTAAAATAGGGAAAAGTGGCAGTGCGCACAGCTCCAAATCCTGAATACTGTATCGGGTGCACGGTTGTGGCAAGGATCAAAACAAACAGAACACCGGCACTCACAGAACAATAGTCTTCTTATTTATTATGGGAAAAAACGAACGCGTTTCAGCTAGAAGCCATCATCAGCGTCAGTTAAAATAGGCTAAGGGGAAAGATCAACTCCAAGTTCTCTGGTGACCTGTGTGTTCATCCAACAGAAATTTGAGTAAACTAAAAGATGTAAAGTTTATCTTCCTAACAATGGCAAAGTGAGGTTAAAATTAGTTTGGTGTTGGTGTTACTCTACACAAAGGCAGTGAGATACTGTATTGATCGGAGGGCCCAATGTGGGCCACCCCACACCCATCACTGATCTAGGCTACTTCAACATCATATTTCAGTGTCCCAAATATACAATTCAATTTCAAAGCAACAGTATGGAGAGAAACAGATCAATAAGTCAATATGTACCTCTGTGAGAGAATTGGTCCTGTTCATCTTGTTTTCCTGCACTGGGGATCTGAGGCTGAGGTACAGAAACAAGCAGCCTGACAATTGTGACAAATGTAGCTGACAGTTTTCTAAATGCAAAGCTATTCTTATCCCTGGTTTCATTGGCATTATGCTCTTTTCCTCTGTTCTTGTAATACATGGCCTTTTAAAAACCAATACGGACTCCTCTGTTGACCTGAAGCATTTTCCTCATGTGTAATGGGGACAAACAGCTCAAACCACCACAGCTCACCACATAGTCAGTCTTACTGGAACACAAAACACGCCTCCAAAAATGGAAGGCATTGAAAAAGCAGGACTTGAGCCATTTAGACTTCTTCTGGCCAAGCAACATCACAGCTTTGGCACACTGGATTATTGGATCATACAAAGGGGACTTGAAAATATGCACTTGGGGAAGAGGAGGAATAACAGTGAGTGGGCCGTGAGCTTTCTGCCTCTGTCAGACGACATGGCAGAATGTGGGCTCTCTCGCCACACGCCGCTGGCACACCGACAGCCTAGAGACTATGGGAACAGAACAGGGGCTGTGGCTGGGGCAGCAGGGTATGACAAGGAGCCAGATAATCCAGTGCCAGTGAGCCAGCTGCCAACCAATACAGCACAGTCAGCTACTGATGCCCAATCGCACTCTAAAACCCATTACAGTAAGAGGCATTGTGGAGCCCAGTAACATACCATTCATTGCAGTGCTAGCTCCTTTGCTGCAAAGAGTCAAGTTAATAGGCAAGCTAAAACAGCATTGAGAATAGAGAGTTTAAGTTAGACAACTGTGTGAAGACCATGTCTTTCAAGCCTATTGTCTGCTAATGTTGATAAAGAGACTCCTAACTTTTAGGCTGCCTGAGTCGATGTTCTCACACAGAAGACAAGCGTGCAGCAAGGCCTAATATTTCAATTTTTCTTATCAGCCGTTTTCACAGCTTTTAATTAACACCATCATGTCAAAAATGTATTGATTCAAAAGCGAGCTAGGCCGCCTCTTTACTTTCCAATTAGAGTCGAGCGAAACCATATCAGCGCTATCATCTACTGAAGCGGGGAGCAGCAGCGAGCACTCAGCGCTGTAGAAGAGCGCGGGCAAGCAGAGGGTGATATGAGGATGACAGAGGAACAGAGTGTGCGGTCTTCTTCTGTCCTCACAAGCCTTTCCCTCTTCTGTGCGAGGGCTTTAATATAATGCATGTGGCTGTGTTCACACATGCACGGCCAGCCACTGATTAGAGCAGATGCGAGTTTACAGACACCACTGAGCAGGGAGAAATCCAGTCACCCTCACTCATTTCGCCTTGGTGAGTTTCCCTGACTGAACATGAACATAGACTGACATTGTTCAGAGATGAGGTGATGATTAATGTGCATTCTTATGGAATGCACCTGATGAGGGAACAAGCAAGCCTGGGGCGTTATAACGCAAACAGGCGACAGAGGTCAAAATTAACACCACTTCCTACTATCTGACGGATCACGTCACATTTCCTCTTTCCATTGAAGTCTGTCCAAAGGAAATTGATTACTTGCATCTTAGCTGGTGTTATTTATATTAATGGCCAAGCTCTTGCTGAGGATGTATCTTAGTAGGTAGGCTACTGTCTGAACTGGTGCACAGCATTTTTTTGGTGGACACAGGGTATTGAGTACAGATTCATAATGCTCCCTCTATTCCTCACCTTTCTAAAAGGTCCAACTCCTTTCCTCCACCCAGCTGCTCCACTGGAGCCATTGTCATACCCACTGCTGCCTGCCTCACCCTCCAGGCGCAGATCTGCTGTGTGCAACGTATTGGTATGGGGGAATGTTATGCACACTCCACGCATGTCACATCATGATAGAGACAGCAGGGTTACCACCTCAGATTTCAGTTCACATTCCCGTGGCTCCCTCTGTATCAATTTGTCTCAAATTGATTACTGAAATGCAAAGACCTCCAGAGGCCATATCTGTTAACAGCTCACAATTACCTTATTTAGAGAAGAACTGGGAGGGTATGGGGCACTGCCCCAAGCTAGTGTTCCAGGTGTGCTTGAGGTATATGGAGGGAAGGTTCCCACAGAGGAGTTGGCTAATGCTAAAACGGTTCAAAGCATCTCTGGAGTTGCCTCCATCATAAGCCATCCTTAATTTTAGTCTTGATCCCTGGGATATGGTGAGGGTCACGCAGACAAAACAGACCAATTGTGAAAGGCCACTGGCTAACTGAAATATGAAAGATTATGTAGAACAGATGTTGGATAGCCTCGGTCCAGTCAATCAGTATGAATCACAACAGACTTCTTTCTTATTATTCTTCCAAGTTGCATCACTTGATAGACATCCGTGCTAGCTAGCTGACTCTACGGTTTAGTTGGATCATCTGTGATCATCTGTTTTCTGCGTCTGTTCCCCATCACCTTTTCTTAGGCTTAGATCGTCACTACGCCACGAAACAGTCACTCCAAACGAAATGTATTGGCAGTGTACAACCAGAATTCAACGCTGTCCAAATACCATTTCACTGACCCAGTCACTCAGTAACCGTAACTTTATCGTTATTAGCATATAGAGTTGATAACAGTGTAACGTTACACTGTGATGGGTATAGTGGACAGAGAACGTTTCAGTGACAAACGGACAAAACGGGGCTGTTTCGGTTGTGTTGAAATGTTTGGCAAGCGAAGCAGGCTATTTCTTAACTGCTAACGTTAGCTAGCGTTACTGTATAATAACACACAGTGAGCTAAGCTAGGAGCTAACGGCTAGCTATAGAATTAAACCCAACTGAATCATTGTCATGCCAAAAACAAACATAGGGGATGTTTCTCACCTCTGCCTCGCCCTCTTCGAGACTTCTTAGACTCCATACTACAAGCCCTTGAATCAAGAGAATCGTTAATGCGGCGGCAATCGCTAGTTTATACCGTCGGAGGAGCTTTTGCACTCGAGCGCTGGCCACCATTTTTCCGACTCCAGTTTACATGAGCGCGTGCAAGGCGAATTCTGAACAGCGCGCGCACGCAGTGACGCTGCCCATCCTCAGGTTGCTGCAAAGTTTTTCTCAACCCCTCTAGTTGTTCTAAAATCACCATAAAACACTACCTCGAGTGGTTTATTGCTTTTGTAAAAACACAAATGTTCAATACATCTAAATAAATAAACAACACTTAATTAAATGTTATTCTTTCGCCAAGCAATATAGACCTTGAACAGTAACTAAACAACGTGGTTGCTAAGCGACACGTACCATACAGTCTATGGTATGAGCGCTGATTTTAAGTCAGCGCATTAATATTTGAATCAGCTGCGGTCACATGTGTGCTTTTATCTGGTATCTACAACGGCTTCGAACGTGATTCAGCCAATCAGAACTGGGCCGGCTTCACAAAGTTATATTGTGCGCAATTTTTTTTATTTATCACAGACAGACTAGGCATGGGGCTACATTGTGGAAAGTAGCCTACCCTGATTGTTTGTGAGTGTTGTTTGCCGGAGAAACTAAGTAGACAAGGAAGTCTATGGCTTGTCATACGTCTCATCCATGAATACTGATGCTACATTTGGGCTCTTTGTCTCAGCTCCGGACAGGACCCCCAGCATCTCCATGGTAACGTGACTCCAACTCAGGAATCCATTCTCTGTCTGTAGCCTACCGGTCTGGATCTCATAGCGAGTCAGAGTTCTCCAATCAAAAACAGTTAGCCTAGAAACATACTGGGTTTAGAACACAGCAGTGTAGTGGGTTTTTTTTTTATCTCGGTGAACTGCAGCAGTTATTCCATTAGCCTACTGAAATGTCTGATGGGATACCATAACAGGATTTCTGTCAGCCGTTCAAAATTCGTAAACTATAGGCTGCGGTTGTGTTTGTATGTGAGCCCTCGAGCCTTTTCAAGTCAGAAATTTCAGGTTTCTGTGTACAGATTTTTCCCTGAGGCAACCTAACAAAAAAATCCATGTCAATTAGCCTAAGTAATCAGTCAGTCGGCCTATGCGAAGTTGCGCCCTTGGTGGCTGCTGCTATCTGCCAGTGCCAATCTATAAAGCAAACCCTGCTGTCCAGTGCAGGACCTGAGCCGGGGCGACGTCACGGGATTTGGAGAGGGCGACAGTGTGCCTTACGACTCAAACACACTGTGGCATGTTTACCGTGTGGAGAGTTTGACTGATCCGACTTGCAGAGCGCGTATGGTGTCATTCTGTTTGGGATGGGATAGAGAATGACGAGGGGCAACATAGCTGGTCTCCGGTCCTTCTAAATAATATGAGAACCTTTGTGTTACGGCTGGTGAGTTCAGGAGGATCCAAGGGAACAGTTTACACATCAGAAATGTCCACAACAGCAAGTCCAACCATTCCCTCCTCACAGCTGACATCGGATCAACTTACAGTGATCGTTGCATCTTGTAAGTAAAGCCTTTAATCTCTCAAAAATATCAGATTTTATATGAAAGCGCATCTGCCAGATTGGACACATTTAATCTCTGGCATATTTTAATATGTTGTTGCGAGGATCGCCTGTCCTTTAGCCTATTACTTTATATCAGTAGATCTGAGGAAGAAGTTAACTTAGAAAAACATTCAAAAAAAAAAAATGCCTGAAAGTGGTTGATTTTACTTTTTCTGCCCCGTTGTTGGCTTGCTGATGAGTAGTAGGCTATCTCACTTTATCCAACCATGCTGTAGCATTGTGATAAGAGTTGCACTGGATGATTTGTTTGCCAAACTAGTCACTGTTGATAGCAGCTGATTTGCTTGCCACATGGCACTTGAAGCATTCCATAAATATCATCAATGCCTTCAGAAACAGTCTGTTATCTTCTAGCTGTCATTGTTCTTGATAGAGTAAAGAAGAGTATATCAGGAGAGGAATTTCATGATTCCACATTTTTAAGTGTTTCAAGTGTTGAGAGTATAACTGTCAATCAAACTATCTTTATTCATCACTTTCATAAAATCAAATTCACAGATTGAAACTGACAATTAAAAGGTCAAAACAGTGTTCATTAACAATATCAAGTTGAACTTCTCTGGTGCTTCTGCATTAGCCAACCAGTAGCAAAAAAAATGGTGTCTGATTAACTGTGATTAATGAACGTTCCCTTCTCTCCTCCTTTTTCCAAACAGTTTCTTCTCTGGTGTTCTTTGTGGTAATTGTGGTGTTGCTGTCCATTATTTACCGTAAAAATCCTCAGTGCTGCAAAGTCCGTTCCTATCAGGAGTCACATGGAGATATGGTAAGCCCTTAGAAAAACAAATGTGAGAAAGTACCTTTTGTGTTGTGGCTTTGTAGAGTGACCTGTGAGTTCAGTTTTGATCCTGATCCAGCACAGTGGTTCACAGCAGATTGAGTGAACCCGGGCCCAGTGACACCATGCAAACCCAGTGCAGCACCATTAAGAAGTGTCAAATTCAATTTGCATGGCTGTGGGAAAAGGCCTAGAATAAACTTGATATGATCATTGTCAGGCCATGGATTTGCCTCGATTGAATTAGCTGTTTATCTGCCCTCCAGAAATATCTCTGAGTGCCACAGTAACTCTAATGGAATTGGACAGAATTAGCACTTAGTACACATATTGATGTTAGTTCAGCACCAATGTAATTATATCACCGCAAAACAAATTTTGGCTTACGCACTGGCATCGCAGGTAAAGCAAAACAACATCATCTTTAAACATTTTTTGAAGGTAGCATAGACATTTTATATCATTATTGATTTGCTATATGTATGAAATAGAAGCTAAGCCTTAATGCCTGAGTGCTAGTAGCATTGTCTGACCTGGAGGTGCAGGCATCTCTAGTCTTACAAACTGAAGTTAAGTGTTGCTGTAAAGCTGTAGGTAATGGTGCAGGAAACAGAAGAGGAAATGTAAATGCTCCACAGAGGTAACTCTAAAGTGGCTGCCCATCCTCCATGCTTCCTCTTCCTGGCCTGTGTCTCACCTCCATAGGTCCCAGGGGTGAAGTCGGAGTGTTATCTTTGCATTGCAGGGACACAGCTCATACCTTCCCTGCCTCGCGGACAGGAAGCTCTGTTTGTCTGTGGTCTTACTGTATGAGTTCTGTTGTCCCATGTTAGGAACTAACAGACCGTTCCACTGGTATGTATTGGCCATGCTGAGCTGTAGCTGTGGCTGCACGCCTGCTTGGTGTGGCAGATAAGACAACACCGGCTAACTGTGTCTAAATGTGTTGTCAGCTCTAGAGTCCAGCCTGCATGGTAAAGTATAGGTGGCAGACTGTAAACACACAGAAAACACAGAACACATGACCTCAAGGAGCTCTAGGAAGGATTCGTAGTTTCAGGATTTGTTTTCATTTGTTATGGGATAATTCATTTATTTCAGAACTATTAGATCTTGTCCTCAAACTTAATCTTATAGTTAATTGAGATGTGTGTTTGGAAAGAGAAAGCCTGTGTTTGTTATCATCAGAAGGACGGAGAAATTGACGGTCAGTCAGACTGCGAGGGAAGCACACCCGAAAACACAACTCTTTCACTGTGTCCCTATGGAACATTTCATGTCTTCTATCAACTTCATAGTCACATACCTCTCCCTGCTTCAGTTTGCAGCATGAATAGTGGCCAGACCCCACTGTGGGTGTTGGGGACACGGGGGACAATGGATCTCCTTTAGGTTGCAGCGGTGAAAAAGGCACGCTGCCGACGGGGTCCTCCCCCGATTTCAACACTGATTTTACACGGTTGTGCTTTTTCACACTGGATGAATCAGTGGCAGGAGACAAAAGCACAACTCTCCCTTTTTCTCTTTCCTCAAGACTTTTTTTTTTTGCCCCTTAAAAGTACAAACCAGTGAGGGAAAGTGACCTTTGACATCATCTTTTCGGTGTCGTCTCTCTCACTCACATGCTGTAAGGGTTATGGCAAAGGTCATTAGAGTGCGTTACTCTAAGTTTGAGTGATGTCATTGTTTAAGTGGGCCTGGGAAAATGATAGATCTGATATTTTGATGCTATCCAACGTCATTGTATGCTCAGCCTCCAGTTTTGTTGCTTCTTGGTGAGAGCAAATCTCGTTGGTAATAGCAGCAACCGTGGTCCTAACATCCCAAATCCCCATGCTGGATTTAAATCTCAGTCAGGCAACAAATTGACTTTGTTGTAACGCCGGCCCAAATGACGTATGAGCCCATAATGTTTACTGGAGTGCGCTCGTTAAGAGGTACCTGCTGCAGTAACAAGGGAGATACAGAGACACTGAAAAGACCACACTGTGTGGTTTGTTGCCTAGGGACCCTGATGACACAGTGGGACACTACTTTGTTCTCCAGACAAAGGGGACTCGTTTAGACCCAAGGCAATCACCTAGTTTTCCGGCAGCCTTTTTTCAGGATTCCAGCACCTCATACAGTGGGACCCCACTGGGTCTTGTTTAAGAAGGGGTGGGACTGGGAGGAGGCACGGAAATCGGAGGGTGGTCGTCTTATTGGTTGGATAATTTATGGTATTGCTAAACCAGCCAGTGTCTACAGTGATTAAATAAGGCATGAAAATTGGCCAATTAGGCTGAAATTAGTGGATTTTTGACTAATTACAGGATTAGGCACCAAGGACCCATGGTGCAGATAACCAAGTAAAGATAGAATTTGATGCTTGGAACTGAAACAATTTAACACAATATTAATACCTGAAGTTCTGCCATGCTGCATCCTTTTAACTCTCACAGACACACTCATTACTGTCCCTGTGTGTGTTTGTACCAGGATGCTCCTCCTCAGTACTACAGCAGCAGACAGATGCTGGTGGGGTCGCCTTGTCTGGAGCAGACTCAGGTCATGAATGACAACAACACTCAGGTGAGAGAGCGCAGTTTTGCATAAGCATTATCTGCTATCAACCATGCAATGCAGCAGTCTTCCCCTCTGTGTACACATGCTCACAATATCCCCTTTGCATACAACACATACAATACAATACACATATCCATGGGTAAGACAGTCTCCCCCAGGAACAATAGGTGCTACTGTTTAAAGTGAGTATGACATGGTTTATTTGGACCGTTTCCAACAAATCATTAAACATCAAAGCTTCTATTTCCCATTGCTTTAACGGTCCCCCTGTGTTTTGGCCTGTGTGTGCCTCAGCAGGCGGGTCAGCTGTTCTACGTGGGGCTGCCCTCCAGCTACAGCCTGCCCTCACTCGACACCCCCCTGCCAAGGCTTCCCTCCTACGAGAGCGTCAGGAAGAAGGACCGCCAGAGGCAGATCCACATGATGATCGCAGACCGCTTTGGCCTGAATGGACCCATTATGACCGAGGTAAGGCAAATTAGGGATTACGACTGTGTCACAGCAATTGATACATGCAGTCCTCAGGCATAAATGACACGGAGACAAAGGAGTATTTCAGCTACTGTGCAACCACAGCAGCTGGTAATAGGAAAGATGTTTTACTCCTATTATACTTTCAAAGAACTTTCAAAGAATCCTAAACCTCATATAACCTCAGTTTATTACGGAGGCCCCTCATCTGCAGTTTTCACAATGGAGGGAGATAATGAGAGGTAGGCTGTCTCTATTATGACCAATGCTGTCATACAATATTGTAACAAGAGCTTGTTCAAAGATTAGACCGCATTCAGAGTGCTGTAAACAGGATGCACTATCAGCTCATCTAATGCTCGTGGTCGAAGTTGTGCTGGCGGCCGCTTTTCAAGGTTTTACCGTGTTGATCTTTCGCTGAGCTTTTGACTTGCACAACGCTTGAGCAAACAAGGTAATGAGAAAAAGGCACATCAAACATAATTAAAGCCTGCATCCTGAGTGCAAACAGTGCCTGAGAATGCAGCTTTGTGCTCCTGTCTTCTACTGTTTTTTCTTCTTTGACCTCCCCTCCTTTTCCTTAATTAAACAGTCCCTAGCATGACTGCCCTTCTCCTACGCACACACACACACACGCGCACGCACATACACACACACACACACACACACACACACACACACACACACCACACTTTCTACTCACCCTGTTACTAGTCCCTGAAAAGCCCCCTCCCCCCTGTTAGGAGGGTTCAAATGATGGCCCTTAATTTCCCCTGTCTGTCTTGTGGCCTGAGGCAGGATAGTAGTAAAACTTTGTGGCCTGGTATGTGTGTGGTGTGTGTATAGGGCGAGGGTAGGGTTATAGGGTTGGACTTGTCGCCCGAGGGCCCCCAAGCAATTAAAAGATAAGAGGACTCAGTCAGGGAGTGTGCATCTGCCTGATGTGATCAGAGAGATAACGCATTGGAGGAGCACATGTTCAAGGCAGCCAATGTGAAGACAGATTAATCAGTAATGTAAATACAAACATGTTCCAATTATGTTTTGTATTAGATATCAGGCATCAGGATGCTCTCTAAGCAGCACATTCATCCTGGGAAATACCAGGGCTAATCTTATCGGAGACACTATCAATTTAACAAGTTTGCACGCGATTCACTTTTCTTTCCACCCTCTGCCAGTGTTTTCATTGTCCTGAGTGGCTTTGCAAGAACAATTCTTTGGTTATCATCTTTATGTGTTCACTTTGTAGGTGACTCAAAGTGAGTCAGTAAATCTATTGTAGCCTGTGAAGATGTAACTCACCAAATGAAACAAAGCCAAAGACTTAAAAACACTTGCTCATTGTTGTGCTGGAGGAACCTGACTTCCTTCAGTATGCTTTTTCATCAAGTACAATGTGTTAAATTGTCAACAAAATTAAGCATTCAGTCAAAACTAACTAACAGAGTTTGTAAAGCACTAATTCCTAAATCTTTCTTGCTGTTCTGCCTTTCTTACAGCCACCGCCAACATATGAAGAGAGCATCCGCCAATCTGTGGAGCTGCCATACAACATCCTCTCGTCTAACCTGGACATCTCCCATCCTCAGACTGTCTACCCAGCGCACGCTGACACGGGGCCCAACGCTCAAACTGACACACCTGCTCAGCGCTCCATCCACAGCGATCCCAACAGCACCATTCTCCCCGTGTGATCCTGTGGGCAGTCCTCTCATTAAGTCGTTAAGTTGTCTGATGAAAGGGACAAACTGTAAAAAAAAAAACAGATATCTTTCATGCAGGTGAAGCTGCCAAATGAATACGAGATTATAGACTGATCGAGGTCGGGTCCTCCTGACTTCTATACAAGCTGATTCAGATACCTCAAGCATGAGTGTATGAGAGCCGGCTAATGTTGCTCATGAGCTGTGGAGTGACCAAAGAGGAGCTGCACACCCTTCAGGGCTGATGCATCGTGGCACACTTGAATGTCAAAACACTTTGGGACAGTTGCAGATGAATTGGATTCTGGTGGAGAAAACTACTGATTGTTTTTCACCATTTTGAAATAGAAACCGTTCATATTACCTGAGGTGGCTGGTACATCTCAGAGAGGATGCACTGTACCATTAGGGAAAAAGAGACTGTTATGAAAATCATGGACTATGCATTAGTGTGAGCATAAAAATGACCAAAAAGGAGGCGCTATTTACTTTGTGGATTAAAGTGATAATGTGGATTATACTGTGTATGTGAACATTGTTAATTTGGCTTCACAGTTTGCTCTCCTTGTTTTTTCCTGCTGTTTCTGAGCCAGAAACCTTGCTTCATTGACCAGAGGCTCATTGTGTGGCTTGCAAGGTTACCACAGGCCTATTTGAATAGGAATTGCTTTAATATGTCTCTGTACCCTGCTGAGGCTGCGCTACAGCTGCAGCTTGCGGTTCAGCTTGGGAGAAGGTGAGTAAATTAAACTAAGGTGCTTATCCCAAGGTTTTAACTTTATCACAATTTATCTCAAGGTTTCAACAAAAGTAAAAAATTTTCACTTTGCCTCGGTTTATTTCTCTGTGAAGGCCGCTGTGCCTCTGTGGTTGATTTCTCACTTCCTTTTCATGTTTCGTATCCATATTTTAGTCTTGTTTTCCAGAGTGTATTGGGCCTGCTTTTCTCAAGCTAAGACAGAAAGATGGATTTGTATGTTCTCTCCTCTAAAAAGCACTGCCTGTTGTAAAGCTTCAAGGAGCAGTCACTGAGGTGAAAGTGAAATGAAAACAATGGTGAAATACCAAGTTCGTCTTTGTCAAGACCCGTTTGTTTTTCTGGAACCCAAGTTACATTACACCAAGTCACGTATGCACACATACCAAGTTCTTACCCTTCAGATTCTCATGTATTTCTGAAAGTAAAATGAGTTACTGCTCATGATTTCTCTATGAAAACAATATTGATTGTTATGCACTGTTGAAATGACACAGTAGTAGGAGATAATGGATTTTCTTTGTGTTTGACAAGAGCAGAGAAATCACGGCTCTTGGATGGCACTCATAGCGAGGTTGACCTCTGACATCTGGTGGCCACCTGAAGAAATGCAGTCACAGACATAACTTGCCTCTCCCCTCACATTTGGAAATTCAGTGATTAAAAGAGTGAGAGAGAGAGAGAGAGAGAGAGAGAGAGAGAGAGAGAGAGAGAGAAAGAAATCTTCATTTTGGGCAGCATAGCTATAAACAGCCTATTAGGAGCCTGCAGGCGGAGCATTGTCCATCAGTCTCCTCTGACTGAAAGAGACAAAGATGCCAGTGTTTGCAAATCTCTTAAGTTGTCCAAATAAAAGATGAGCCCCATATCCTTAATTAGCCCACAAATCGTTTGATCTCATTAATTACACATCGTGTAGAGTGGTCAGCGGGGACATGGTTTGTTCTTTTCATCATATCTGGCATCATCATCTAATTAAGGAAACAAGTTTAGTATTTAGGGGATACCGCTTGTTACAGACAGGCTTTGATGGAATTAGACTGTCTGCTCACAGATTGTCTGATTGCACATAATTGTAATTGGAAATAAGTAGTCAAAGGGTTTTGTTTTCATGTCTTGTTGCCAAAATCCTATGAGCTAAACTTTTTGATTAAAATTAGCTACAGCATGATCCAGGGTTGGGGTCAAGTCATGAATGAACTCATTAACTGGAATTTGAAGAAACCTACAGGAAACAGAATTGGAATTGAATTGGTATTTCAGGAAGATTAAATTAATTCAATGAAATTATGTGAAATTCCATGTTTTGTTTTGTTTTTTCTTACCAGATATCTGAGATTACAGGTAGTGTTATATATTATCAATACTGAATATTATAAAATGTTAAAGGCACCTTTCAGGTGGTATTTGATGCATAACATGTAATTGTAATACATACATTATGACTGAATGTATTTGATGTTGAATTTCATGGAATTTAATGGAATTCCATTCTGTTTCCTGTCATTCAAATTCAATTCTGTTTCCTTCGAGCTGGGTGACATTCCAATTTCAATTCCAACTCCAGGAATTTCATTGGAATTTACCAAGTATTCTCAATTCAATTCATGAATGAACCACTCTACATGCAGGCAGCAACACTGTATCTAGATGGCCAACAGCCTAGGTTAATAATAGCAGTGTGTCGACTCTGCCAGGCTGTAATTTAACTCCACATCAGTGTACAGACCGTACAGACAGTGTCAATTACCCCACAAACATGGCCGCGCGCTTGATCCACCAGAGGAGTCGCGTTCGCCAGTGACGGAGGCAACCGAACTTCCCCGAACGACCGAAAGTCTGGTATGTAAACAAGGTCAGACACTGCAGCATATACAGTACAGTCCAAAGACTTTGTGGGCAAGACCGCTGGACTTGTTTGAGCACGAGGACAGCGAAGCTCCCCTACCAGCCTTCTGACAAAGGTAAGCTGTGCCTCATATGTTCGTATGATCAATGGTATCATTTGATAGGGAATGCATTTCTGTTATGCAAAACGCACTGCGTGGATTTGAGACATCACATTACATGGCATTAGTATGCATCGTGTGCGCGTGTCGTTCCATGCACAAGTGCAGATTAATAATTTTGCATTTTTCGTTCAGCATTATTGCTGCAACACAGGTCTGCAGCAAAGTCACACGGCCAGCCTGTGTTTACCTGGTGCGCAGTAGATCTGTTGGCCTCTAACTGGGTCGCTGTCACTGCAAAAGCTGCATAGTCATGTTTTCCCACAACACACATTATTAAACCAGACCAGCGGAGTAATCCCCTATTGATAGACCTATTACTAACCGATCGACTTTTTTCAGATTCTTGAATTAAATGCTATTTGATTTTATCGCATTTTTTTCCCTATTTACCCAGGGCAATATTTATTAATATAACATTTATTTTATTTTATATATATATTGGCAGCTGTTTCTTTGTTGCTCAATACGTAGCAACTGAATGATAAACCTCATTCGTAGTCCAACATCTCTAAGGACCATTTATGGCTTTGTTTAGTGAAAGCATAGAAAAACATTAGAACCAAATGAGGCCGAGAGAGAAACATAAGCACAGATAGGCATTATTTGGGCCTGTGCATGTACCCCTATCATTCATAGTCTGTGATGACATTAAAACCTGTTTATACTGGTCACCCTAACCTGCTTTAGTGCCAACAAAACACTGACTAAGCTCCTGTGCCATACTGCCCTGCTGCTGCTGGCAGCACAGTAACTGGATTAGCCTGCAGATAAAGGGAAGGAGGTAGAGAGGGGCGAGAGAGACAGAAAGACAGTGGGGAAGACAAAGAGAGAGACTAACCAAGGGCACTGTAGCTGTGTGTGGCAGATGAGTCACTGCCTGCTTGTAGCTTGATTCTAGTCCAGTTAATCATCCCTTGTGCCTCCAGTGTGACCTCCAGAAAGACTTCCTGTTATCTCACCTGGAGATAATATGACTTTATTAACTGGGTTAGTTAATAATACATATTTGGCAATGATTGCCAAAACTGAGGATTGTTGTGTTTTGATCCATGAAAGGTGGATTTCTGCATTCCTGGATTTAAGCCTCATGGCCATGTGATGCGTTTTCCATCACATGTTTGATGATTTACAGTACATGCTGGTGTTTTAGAAGTAAACACTGTGTCCTGAAGAGTGAGGAGAATTTACTGTATTGCTGACAGTCCATAAGGGAGGTGTATTGAATAAGATGCAACCAGATCAACTCTTGAAGGAAACAAAAATACTAATAATATGAATCCAACATGCAAAAACAAGAGAGCTTACTTATTTATTAATGCAAAACAATCAAGTGTTTTTGCGCTTAGAGTGTTATCTTATAGGGAACAATAGATGGTCTGACCGACTTGGAAATACTGTCAGATGGAGACTTGCTGTCAGGACCCTTGTCAAAGTGAATTTCTTAAGTAACTTTATGTTAATCTGTGGTATTCCTTCTAGGATTCCAGCACAAACCAGCCAAGATGATGCAGTGTTTCCACTTCATGGTGGAACCGGCCAAGAATATAACGGCCAAGCTCAAGGTAACAGAGTCTCAAATCCCTCCATGAGTAAAAAAAAAAAGGTTTTTTTCTACAAACGTGTTTTGTTCTTGTCAGAAAGACTCAATCACAGCAGAGGGTCACCTTGACACGTAAGCAGAGGGTTGCCATGACAACACTTTTTATATTACCATGTGGCTGCATGCATTCTCCCTCCCTGGTTTTATTTAGCAGGAGACAGCTATGCAGGCTGTTGTTAGGGAGATGAATACAGGCAGGGAGTCGGGTGGTGGTGGGGGGAGGAGGGGGGCGTCTGTCTTTTTTGCTGACAGGAAAAGAGGCACGATACGCATTTTGATCAGGCCAAGTGACCACCTCCTCTCTAGCTTGACCTTATTACTTTCTAAAGCACTCGTGAAGCATCACTGTTGTGCTTTAAATCTGTCTTTTTTTTTTGCTGAGTACTCTTTCCTTTCCCTACTTTATCTGTATCTCACAGAAAAACCTTTTTTAAACCCCCCCCCCCACAGGAATCTCACAAGAGGGCAAAGAAGGAGAAGAAGGAGCCTCTGGAGGAGAACCAGCTGTTTGTTGTGGAGCTGGCTAGAGATCTCAGCCGAGTGTGCCAGGTACAGTACATACCGAATGAACTGTGTACACTTTATACACCTATATGGAAACACGTATACACTTTCAGGAATGACTGTAATATGGATCTTACAAATGGTTATAGTCAGCTAAAATCAGCTAAAAGAGGAATTGTCACATACTGACTTAATGAACCAATTTAATTAATGAATCAAGCCACAATATTGAGCTGTGAAAATCCCCTTCAAATCATTAAGGTTATTCATTGATATGTCATCACGACTGATGAGTCCAGTTGGACCAGGATTTCTGGTCTTGTCTGCCGTCTTTATTCCTCTGCCTGCCTGCACTCACTACTAACCCCAGTGTCCCACTCTTTTCTGTCTGTCCTGCCGCTGCAGAAGTCAGAAGTCCTGGAAAACATCTGGAACCTGGATGACACCTGGCCCACTCCCCTCTGCAGGGCCTTCATCCTGGAGTGGGCCTCCATGCTGGAGAGCAAGGTGCGTGTCTGAGGAAATGATCCATTGTCACATACTGTGAAATAGCCATCTAGTTATGAACCTGCTGTAAATCAGATTTGATTAGAGGTTCTGCAATGAAATACGATTAATTTGTACAAGGGCATTATACTATAACTCTACCTCTAGGTATACAGAGTTTCATATCTCAAATGTGTATGTCATGGGTGGATTAAAAAAAAAGATATAGACCCCTACATGTGTGACTTATGAGACCATTTGCCCTGTTGTCTGCAGAAGAGGCCAATGCAGACGGATGGCTGGCCAGAGAAGGATGAGGGCAAGCAGCAGGACCTGGCTACCGAGCAGGACCTGCAGCAGGCCAAGACGGTGATCTTCAACTGGATCAAGGACCTGAGAGCCCAGCCGGAGGTGGGAAGTGCAGATATACAGATAGAATTTCCTTTTTTACCTGGGTTTAACTGTGCTTATCAAGTAAAGTATCTGGTTTCTATTCTTAAAGTTGATCATCTTGCATTGCAGCAAAGTGTTTGGCCCGGGGAACCTGTGGCGAAGGCTCTGGAGGACCTGCAGTCGGCCTGGCGATGGGGCCGCGTCCCCAATCTGCTGACCGCTATGGAGCTGGTTATGTGGACCTTAATGTCACAGAGGCCAGACAAGGTAAACATCCATGTTATCCATTCACATTATATAGCTAACTCCTGATGAGTAGCCTGCAGTTCGTCAATGTAACTGTAATATTTATCAAGCTAGTATTTCTCAAGCTGTCTCGGTTTCTTGCAGGATACCATACCCCAGCAGTGGCTCATCTGGAAGCAGAGGACTCAGAAGATTGGTGTGTAAACTAGGATTGGATTAATCAATATCTGAATCCAGTTGATTTTGCTTGTATGTCTGGATTTCACTTTTAAATGTGTTATTATCTCATTCCAGGTGCTGCACACTACGTTCCTCAGTCAGGTCAGCGATATGGATCAGCACGCATGTTGAAAACAGATGTGTTATTTGTAAATTATTTGCAACCATTATATGCTGCTACTTCACTGGTTGCAAGTTACACTGCGACTCCTTTGGATAGTAATTAACATTGTGCTGCTGTTTTTGTAGATCTAAAGCATTCGATACAGTTGATCATGCCCTGCTATGACAGAGGCTTTTGTTCATTGGCCTTGATCCTATAGCCTGTGGCTGGTTTCAAAACTACCTATCTTATAAATCTCAGTGTGTACTGTTGAGTGATGCATGATGAGAGTTTTGAACATAACTAAAGGAGTTCCTCAAGGCTCAATATTAGGTCTGTTCTTGTTTGCTAAAAAAAAATGTAATTAATTTAGTATAAAAACAGGGCTTGTTTCCCATGTTCTGTAGACAGAAGATTGTGGAAGCCACTCATCACTGTATTTTATATAAAAACAAATGGGCTGGCCTGTTTATGTGAGAAGAGATCAGCATTGGTTTTTGTTTATCTGAAAAGAGAGTCAGAATTGATCAGAATTGTCAGGACCGGCTGCTGCTCCAGGTTCCTCGGATTAGAACTGATTTGGGGAAAGTCGGCTTTTAGATTTTGTGCTCCATATACCTAGAACAAATTGCAGTGTATACTGAAGCTTGATGTTTTGGTTGCAATGGCACAATTCAGGAATAAAGAACCTGATTGATTGATTGATTGATGGATTTATTGGTCCATTAGGAAATTCATCTTGTGATATATAGATGTCACAGATGACAATACACAGGTACAGATTAACTTTAAATGTGAATGTTTTAGTTGATGATTGTAATCTTTTGTAAATTAGTTGACTGTGTGTCTTTCTCTTGTTTGTCTCTAAAAAAAGACCCCATCCCTCAGCATGTTTTCTGAGATAAATGAAAGGATAAATGAAAATCAAATTTAATGAAATATAGTTGCAACAACACTGTCAGACAAACAAGAGTTGTTACTAAACTACTCTCTTCGTTTCACAGTGTGGGAATGGATGTCAGATGCTGCAGGTACATCATTCATTTTGTCAACATTTTAGTCAATATAATACTAAAGCTTTACTGAACCTCTGTTGTAATTGAAACCTCTTTACCCCCCCCCCCCCCTAGTGGAGGTGACTCTGGACCTGGACACGGCCAACCCTGATCTGCTGATCTCCAACGACGAGAAGAGGATGCGTTGCGGCTTTGAGAGGAAGGACATGCCTAACTACCACCAGCGCTTCGACGGCTGGTGGTGCGCCGTGGGGGTGGAGGGCTTCAGCTCCGGCCGCCATTACTGGGAGGTGGAGGTGGGCGAGCGGGACTGGCGGCTGGGCGTGGCCAAAGAGTCGGCGCTGAGGAAGGGCTTCAAGTCGCTGAACACCGACACGGGCTACCTGACCCTGCGCCTGGAGCGGGGCACCGAGCTGAAGGCCCTCACCGTGCCCTTCACCGCCCTGCCGCCGGGCCTCATCCCCCGCAAGGTGGGCGTCTACCTGGACTACGACCAGGGCCAGCTGTCCTTCTATGACGTGGACAGCCGCTCCCACATTTACACCTACAACGAGAGCTTCGCCGAGAAGCTGTTCCCCCTGTTCGGTACCGTGGAGATCATCAAGGATCTGGTGATCCGGTCCCCCGTGGTCAAGACCCACTTCCTCTGCCCCACCTCCTGCCTCTGGGGCTGAGTGTCCCTCCTTTACCCCTCCCTGGCGATTCCTCTCTCTCACTACACCGGTAGACATCAGTGCATACAAAAAGCGAGTCCATGTAATCACTGGGAGTAATCAGAGATCCATGACTATAAAAGACCATCATTGTGCTATTGAGTAGCTACTCTATGTCACCACTCTCAATGCTGCTGCTTCAATGTGATTGTTTCCGCCTCTTCCTCACTAGAGTTCTAGTGCTACTCTTCGCTCACATACATACTGTATTTTCATATATTTAAAAGAGCACTATAGTATTAATGTAATGTATTGTGCAATATTAATCCTGCAGTAAGAATGCACTTTCTGTGAATAATGAATAAACCAAACCCATGTCTTACTTTTTTTGGTCTGTTTATTAGTGCGGTCTTCCACTGTGTGGTGTAACAGAGGGTTATTAATATAATCATTACATTACACAATCAATGAACTGCATATATTACAAAAAAAAACAAGAATCACTTCACAATATACACAGTAAATGAAACCTCACAAATAAATACATAAATTATCTGTTTACAAAAAGAAATCTGACCTGAAAGAGATTAGATATTCCAGGAAGTTAATTGAACATTTGACAAATGAATCAAGACATCTGAGTAGCACATTAATTGGGAAGTTCCTAATTATCATACGCATAGGAAGGCGTTGATGGTTCTTTTCCTCAGGAGCAACCTTAAAAACAAATACTGTTTTGAATCGTAAATGTAAATGTGTTTACATTTCCACTAAGACTTCTATGAGAAGTCTTACAATATGCACAGTATGATGAAGAGGGATGTCCGGGCTGAAGTGTGAAGGTGAGTATGGGCGTCAGTTCAGAGCCAACCTGCAAAAACCTGCAATGATCAGTCAGAGCTGAGGCAAGATTGCAGCAGAAGGAGGGCTGTGTGTAAAATCTATCCCAGGTTGCCATCTAATTTGGAAAGTAGTTGCTCCTCAAACTTATCTTCTATTTCTTCAAGTTGTCTTCTGCTGGGTGTCACTCAGTTGGGTGAATGACACAACACAACACAATTTAATCTGAACCACCATCACGGTTAGGTTCCACACTATCACATCAAATGTGTTGTGCCAAGGTTGCTCTCTCAAGCTGATGATCAGTTTGTCAGTATGACTCTTACATCACAGCACACAGTATGTACCAGAAGCAGAGGATGCATATGAGTCGCACAGATCCATGAGAACGGCCTCTGAAACAAGGGATATAGGTCAGACTCTTGTGATTTCATTGTTTTAGCTCATTGGTTTAAGTAAAATAAGGTTTTATAGGACTGAACGTTAGTTGACATCATCTTGATTTCGGGTGAAATGGCTGATCATTGTTTTTCTGCTTTAGAAACTAAAATAAGCAAACAGAAATCACATGTGGGCAAATGACTGCCGCCCGGTTCTTCTTGCTAAATAACAGACATGACCTGCACGCGCTCAGCTGTGATTAACCAAAAGGCGTGTGACAGCTGGTCCAATCAGAGCTGCAACTGATACAAAATATGACCACGTGGTTTCTCTTTTTGTCGCGACGCTGTTTTTAGTTTGCAAATCTAAAACAGAAAAGGAAAAGTAAATTAGAGGAAAATCTGACATGGGATCATTAAATTTATTAAATGTTGGTCTTCTCGTTTGTGCATTGGCATTCACTTTCAGTTTATTCACGAATGTAGTGATGTCATCGACATGCGACGACGACAGAGAAGTTTGTTTTTAAGCTGCCTATGAGTTCCTCAGTCTAGATAGGTGATGACAACCCTAAAACAGGCTTTAAAAACCCACTTTGGGTTCGACAGCTTTAGGTCTAAACTGCAGGAAGACATCGTCAAGGCGGTCATCGAAGGTACTGGCCGTTTTATTTGTTTGCTATGTTAGCATATCTCTTTGCTAATTAACGTTAGCACACGTTAGCTGGCTGACGTCAACTTAATCTGTTGTTCGTTAGGTCTAATCGCATCAGCGAGCTGTCATGTTACTGTAATATGAAACTGAATATCTGTATTACCACTCACAGCCTGTTGCCAAAGAGTAAATGATGCCACGGTGATAACTGGTGAAGCTGTCCTGTTGCAGGTGACAGGGATGTGTTTGTGTGCATGCCCACTGGAGCAGGGAAGTCCCTCTGCTACCAGCTCCCAGCAGTGCTGGCCGAGGGCATTACCCTGGTTATATCCCCGCTAATCGCTCTCATTCAGGTCAGTTTGTGTCTCCATCTGTACTGTTCCACTTCAAACTGTTCGTTCAGTTACTTCGTCAAGTAATGTTAGACGAAACAATAGCCAATGTTTTGTGTTGCTTCTATACTTCTAGGACCAAGTGGATCACCTCAGGGAGCTGAACATCCCCGCTTGCTCCATCAACTCCAAGCTCCCTGTGGGCGAGCGCCGTATGATCCTGGCTGACTTGGAGAGCAAGAGCCCAAAGCTGAAGTTGCTCTACATCACCCCGGAGATGGTGGCCTCTCCCTCGTTCCAGCCGTGCCTGACGGGCCTGTGCTCCCGCAGCCTTCTCTCCTACCTGGCTGTGGATGAGGCTCACTGCGTCTCCCAGTGGGGCCACGATTTCAGGCCAGATTACCTCAAACTGGGCAACCTGCGTGCCCGCATGCCGGGGGTGCCGTGTGTGGCGCTGACGGCTACAGCGCCCAAGAACGTGCAAGAGGACATTCTTCAGTCCCTGAGGCTGCGCACGCCACTGTGCTATTCTACACCAGTTTTCCGCAAGAACCTGCACTACGATGTGATCTATAGGGAGCTGCTGCAGGAGCCCTACACCCACCTCCATGCCTTTGTTAAAGAGGCTCTGGCGCTGGGCAGCGGGCCCGTAGGACAGGTTAGTAGACTGGACTTTGTGTGGTGCAGGGATACTGTTTGTGGCACTGCTCCTCTGCTCTGGTCCTCAGTCTCTATCAACTTGGTGGAATGATAGATCTCCTCCTTGCTCGCCCTGATTGCTTGGGTCTTGCACTTAATCTTTCTATTCTTTGATATATTAGAGAAGTGGAGAAAGAAGAGGGGATTTTTTGAATCCCATTCCGATATTTTCCAACCCATATCGGCTGATACCGATATGCATTTTTGTAAGAATGCTGGTACAAATACAGGTGCAAAATGGGCTAGCCTTTCAGACATGCCTAACTTAAAATAATTAAGTGGTTTTTAAACAAAAGACCATGTTAGTTTTATTCTGTTGCTAATTTGACTGTTATATTAAGTGACACACTCCTAGAAAAAAGGTCACAAAAATGTCAATTCCACAATAGGCTAAATATTGGCAGTAAAAATAATATCAGACCGATATTGCTTTTTAAAGCTTATATATCGGTGCATCCCTAGAAAGAACAGCTTAGTTGAAAGGATAAAAGTATCTGTATTCTTTATTGTATAAAAAATACAGAAGGAACAGTACCGAATGCCTATGGACAGTGAGAGTAAGGTTTTCACTCTACCATTTCCTCAAACTGTGTGATGTGTGTAAGCAGGGTTGTGGGATTGTGTACTGCCGCACCAGAGAAGGCTGTGAAACAGTGGCTTACCAACTGACTAAGCTTGGAGTCTTGGCCAAGCCTTATCATGCAGGTAAGACAGTGTTTTTTTAAGTTCACTGGTGTAGGATGGGAAAATACTTGCATTTGGGCTCAGGTGCTTGACTCTGTGCTGTTATAGGTTTGAAGGCGGGAGATCGTACAGAGGTGCAGAGTGATTGGATGCAGGGTAAAGTGCTGGTTATTGTAGCCACCATCAGCTTTGGTATGGGTGTGGACAAAGCCAACGTCAGGTAAGGCAGTGAATCTGGGTTTTTTGCAGTATTTTCATAAACTAGGACTTTTATTTGAGTTTGGGTTTGCACATGTTAATATTTTTTGTAAATTCCACAGGTTTGTAGCCCATTGGAACCTTGCTAAGTCCCTGGCCAGTTACTACCAAGAGTCTGGGCGAGCAGGGAGGGATGGCCTGCCTTCCTCCTGTCGAACCTACTACTCCCCAAGAGACAAGGAGCAGATGAACTTCCTCATCCGCAAGGAGGTCTCCCGCAAACAGGTCAGCACCACATCAGGCAGCGGAATATCATCATAAGGAGATCCTGTGATACTCTGCATCATTTAAAGACTTGTGAACATCTTTTGGACTTGTCTGTAGGAGAAGCGCGGCTCTGCAAAAGAGGTGGACAAAGCGGCCATCACAGACTTTGAAGCCATGGTGTTATTTTGTGAACAAGAAGGGTAAGTGAAGCACACACACACACAAAGTGTAACGTCACTTTTTGTTTATTGCATACCATTCCAAGTGAATAGTATAGTCTGTGGGTTTAAAATCACTAATTCTATTCAGAAAATATAGAATCATATAGTACACCACTGTCTCTCAGGTAAACATCATTTCATGCAAAGGAATTATTTTTTTTCCTTGTATATAGAAAATATACAGTTCTATACAACATAACTTTAATTATATACAGTATATACCAAGCATTTTTTTTTTTATCATGGTCCATTTCTGTTTTTGTACAGCAGAGGGCAGACTTGATCTCTCTTTCTCGCTTTTGTTTTCAAGGAATTTCAAAGTTTGGTAATGGCAAGCTGTTCCTCTTTAGGAGGCTTTTACTCAGTCTAACCTTGACTGCCATTGTCATCCCTTAAGAGTATAGCAGAGGGAGGTTTAGAAAAACACCAACAAACCAACTCTCATATCGTCCTGTGTACTTGCACTCATTGCACACTTTTGAACATTAATTTGTGCACATTTTATTATTTACATTCCATGCACTTGCCTGCATTATTCAAGACACTTTGGGGAGGCCCTGCCCTTTTCTCAGGTCAAAGGCAGCATTGTTGGTCTGCGGAGCCCAGGGATGCTCTGAGGAATGTTGATACTCCTGAAAGCCTGGACGCTTTAGCGGGTGTGTTTGGCAGCCTGTCAGGACATCCTCCTCTGTGTTTGTCAGGTGCCGTGTTATTCAAGGGCTGGGCCCCTCTAGAGCCACTTCACACACCCTGTATGAGGCCCCGTCGCTCACTGAGCTAGAGGTCTACAATGCCTGTCTATTAAGGACTTGACCGTGTCTCCCTTGTGTAAATTTCCACGGGCTCTGCAGGACTCCTCATGCCTGACAGAGCTGCTGAGAATGCCCGTTTTGTGTATAGAGGACCTTTGTAGCATTTCCGGCCACCTGAGTTGTATCTCCTGTGTACGGGGCCTGATTTGTTTGAGAGTTAGACGTCCAGAGAGTGCCTGTCTAAAGATTTCTCCTTGTGTGGAAGAGTACGTTTGCTCAGATGTGGGGCCCCTTGGTCCTGGCCTTGCGACAGCAGCAGCAGCAACTCACACAGGCCAGCGCTGCCATGAGCACAACGACCACTATGGGAGAGCACATTAACAGTATCATTGATATAATCGATCCGATCTATCACAGTAGATCATTGACAAAGGCACGTGACCAGGTCAGCCACTGAGAATATGAGAGTATTTGGTGTAAAAGAGGTGGAACTCACAGATGAAGGTTAAGAGGACGAAGAAGGCCCCCAGCTCTACAGGGTTGGCGTTGGGCAGACCCTGCAGCTTGGTCCATATCTTGTTCAGGAGGTTCAACGTCTCTTCTTTGGCATCCATCCTAGGGAGGCAGAGCAGCACTGAGGTGGATTCATTTGCAATCAAATGGTTATGTTTGAGTTTTAGCACTGTTTTGCACAGTTTCTCCTCCAGGACACAAGGCCTGCTGCTTGCCACTGACTCTTCTGACTGGGTGAAATGATATTGTTGGTATGTTGACACGAGCCAATATTCTGGTTATGTGCTTGTTGTTTATCTTTGAATGTGATGTAATGCTAAATACTTTCCTAATGAACTGGCGGTATCCTAAGAGAGAAAGTGGGAGGATTACTTGGAGAGAGAAAGAGACACAGGATTTTACTGCCTGGGAGTGTGCAGATATAAAGCATGTGGTTTTTCTGGCCAAGTGTGTGTGTGTCTGAGAGTGAGTCTGTGTACCTGGTAATGATATAGGGGAGGTTTCAGCATAACTAACTAACTAACTCTCTCTGTTGAACTGTGGGAGAAGAGAAAGCTTTCCTGATCTCACTGTCTTGGAGGACAGACATTTGCTTCATTGTGTGTTTAGGTGTATAGCCTCATATGTATTTTGTTACTTTACCGGGTGGTGTTTGAGTGGCAAGTGATACAACATTATTTACTTTCCTCTGGGTTGCTGACAGTATTGGTGTGCTCTACAGTAAATTAATAGCACTGGGTGTGACAGCTTTTGGTGCTTGGACAAGATCCTGCTCATGTAAATTACCTGCTGATCACTCTTTATTTCCCAGGCTCCCCTCCCATCAGTATCTATATCTGGATCCACCCCTTTCTATTTAGTGCTAGAACTGATAGACTACATGTTTAGACATATTATACCAGGCCTACTCATTTTACTTTTCTGTCATGCAAACATGATTTTGATTGCGTGTTAGTTTCTCCCTTTGAGTAGCTGAAAAACACTCCGATTGGGCTACTACTGTAATCAACTCAACATTTTAGACTATTCATCAAGAGAAAGAAGAGTTCAATTGACAATAGGACTGTACTGGTGGGTGTGAAGTGTAAACAACAGATGCCAGACAGTAGATTCAGTCAATAGCTCTATCCTGTCATTAACTTGCATTCTTTAATTTGAAATATTGAATTCCCACTCATCCTGTATGCATTGAATTGTGAAGACAAAATTTACGTTTTTTTTTTTTTTTTTTTGTATCTCACGTTTTTTTTTGGTTGTTGTTATTTTCCCCTAAGGCAGATTTCTGTCCCATTAACTCATTGACATTTCTGAGGTCCATGCAGTGATCAGATTAGTACTCATTTCTGTCTCCGGTTACATATCTAACATTATCATTTACAGCCAGTCTACCCACAGTGAGAAACTTCTTAGACATCCAGCCGTTAGAAATGTCATTAGAATAATAACTACAGCGTATCCCCCCCTCTCACCTTAGAGTCAGCTAGTTTCACTTCTCACGGCGTGTTTACACCTAACAAATCTGCTACATATGCAATCTGACTTTTAAATGCATTCCTCACATTCTTCTGGTCATAGGTCAGCCTGCTGTACCTCTCCTATGCTCTGTCTCTCAAACTCTGCTTGCACGGACACGAACACATTCGCAATGAATTCACTCACCTGAGAGAGTCTTTGCAGTTTTCGTACACTCAGCCAAGCCTGGGCCGATTTTTAAAGAAATGACAACAGCACTCTCAGAAGTAAGCAGACCAGTCGGTGAGGAGGAGACACAATAAACACGGCATATCTTACCTGAGGGAGTGAGCCTGGGAGTTGTCTTCTCAGAGAGCGTCTGTCTGTGTGTGTGTGTGTGTGTTTGTTGTCGGAGCCTGCAGTACGTCATCCAGAGGAGGTGTCCTCAGACTCTGTCTCAGCCCAGCAGTTAGGTCAAGATTAGTGTTAGCAGGGATAATTCCTCAGGTACTGACGGTACTTAGCACGTGGATGAAAGGGAGAGTGAGACGATACAAAAGCCATTCACTGCTCTTCTGTCTTCCATTCACTGTTCCTCTGTCTTCTTTCCACTGTACCTGGACTGTAGTGCCAAGTTACAGCAGTCTTGCAGTGAAACCTTTCCAGCTGTCCCTCCTTCAGGCCCCTCTTACTCTTTGCTTTCTTTGTGTCTTCTCATCTTCTCTGTTCTTTTCTTCAAGTGTGCTCTTCAGCTTTGTTGTCCTGTTTTTTTTTTTTTGTGTGCCAGTGATGGCTGTTAATGGTGAAACACAGCTATGAATATCTTTGTTCAGAAAGGACCCCTACTGTGGTTTCGTGCCATTTGACTGTTATGCCTTAGTTTAGTTTGTCTACTACCAAGGCTGGTTTACAATCCTCCATGGGAGTGACTGTTGCTTCAGAGTGTCTGTGTGTGCCTCTCTCTGTCTGCGACTCCGTCTTTCCCCTCCTCCTTTGGTGAAACTGCACCCCCTTTCATAGCTGTAGACGCTATGTTTCCATTTCCAGCGAGGTAGTTAGTATTGGTGTATTGTTGAAGTGGCTTGTCTAATGGGCTACTCCCCAGAGAGAGCGTGTGTGTGTGCCTGTGTGAATATAGGCTGTTACATAATATTGAATCTGATACAGCAGCTAGGCCTGTTTATGAGAGGAATCACAACAGTCACATCAGGGATGTGATCAGGAACACAAAAGGCAGGAAGACGGTGATCTGCCATTAGAAATGCATTGGAGTTGTTCGTCCAAAACCCCTGAAAACAAAACTGAAAAATCTCATTCCAGCTCAATATTGAATTTGCTTTGATATCCTCTTGATATCAGTCAAGGCCACACAGTTCTAGGTTAGTGCCTCAGTTTCTGTAAATGACCCCAAAGAGTCTGTCGGAATATGTCTTGTTCTCTCATCATCAGACTAGTCCCTCAATATGCAGCGAAGCCTCTCTGCATCAGTCTAATGTCCTCACACTCCTGTATCTCTTAGGTTCAACAGGGTGATTGTCAGAGAACTTTTTGATTTCATGTGACTGGGGAGCCTTGTTTGACTTATTTGATAACAGAGAAGCATTGATCATGGTAATGGGGGGGTGGTTGCACAATAGCTCATCGATCAATGATGCACTAGATGGTGTATCCAAATAACACCCTGTGTATGATGGTGGGATATTTGCTATGTGCCCAAAAACATTATAAGGCTTGATCTTTTCTTTTAAATACAGAATGTCAACTGCTGGACTGTAGGTCACATTGGCTCCAAACAGCACTCTTTAGTGTACTGAGCCTCTTTCCATCTGTTTTGCTCGTTTATTCTATGTAGCCTGGAACGGTACTTGCCCATGTGTGTGTACATGTTAATAAGCACCGTCTCTTACCTTCCCATCAGCTGCCGCCATGCTACCATCTCCAAGTTCTTTGGGAACCAGACGCCGAACTGTGCCGGTGCCTGTGACTTCTGCCGTAACCCCAAAGCGGTTCGGGCCCAGCTGGAGAAGGCGGCTGTCCTCAGCACCAAGACCGGAGCGGCCCAGAGCAAAGAGCCCAGGGGGGCGTTCGGCTTCGACCGCGACCTCTACGCAGGAGGAAGGAAGGGCTACGGCTTCGAGAGGTACGGGAACTTTGGCGAAATGGTCTGAGTTGATTTGATTCGTCCCACTGGGAGTTTATATTTTTGTAGCGTCGTTGATTCAGTCCTGATTGGTCATGATAAGTCTGTAGAATAATATCGGAATCACGCCTTTAGGTATGATGAAGAGGAGGGTGGAAGTGGCAGTGGTGAGGATGATGCTCTGAAGAGGAAGAAGGACTTTGGCGACCTCTTCAAGAAGCAGATGAACATGCGGAAGGTGAGTCACTGTCATCAACACACACAAACTCTTGAGTTCTTCCCTTCAGAAATGTATATTCTCCTGAAGTCGACTAATCTCAGTGGAAAAACAAACTCCATCCTAGTGTTTCTGTTTTCTCTCTACATCTGGCAGCCAGCTGTGGGCAGGCAGGAAGGCAGGGGTGTTTGGGGCCCCTGTAAGTAAAGCTCGAGTTAAATCACTCCCACATGTGCAGTGGAATTGGCACAATGCTGTAGGAAAAAAACGGCAATAAATATTACCCAGCAGGGCCAGGTGGAGCTTGCCCAAAATGCATATAACACTGATCAATACCAGTACTTCTTCCATAGCCTGGAGAGCAAAGCATCTCTCCGAGCAACAACATGCAAAAAAAAGTCACATAAATGTTTTTAATTGAGTGGCATAAACAACAAATAAGTGCTAGTTAGCCCTTCTAGGCCTTGTGATGGGAACGAGGCCAGTGTCGCTCCAATCCCCACCACTCACACCCTTATTTAAATCTCCATAAGTAATCATGACAACAAAAGACGTGTTGAATTGATCTACCGTGTTAAAAGGGTTGATTTGATAGTCAAGGGGTTTGTGTCTGGGGGGTGGAGGTGAACACCGAAGCACACTGAAGGTGAGAGGTGAGGCTCGAGAGGGGGAAAGGTGGAGTAAAATATTCCAGAATGTCTCTCCTCTTTAACAACGCTGCCGACATGAAGACCGCTTACACTGATGTGTGCAAATTCTGTTGTTTCAATATGAATACCAAGTGCCATTTCTTTCTCTTCTGTTGTGTCTTTAGGGAGGTGAAAGTCACAAGGAAGACTTTGTCCCCCCAGGTAGGCCCTGCATTTTGCAATTAAACTGGATAAAAAAGGTACAGAATGAGCAAAAGTTATTCTACATTAGCATCTTTGAGTTCATGGTCACTGCGTTCTCATGTAACTGGTGTTCTGATGTGCAGATGACGCCTGTCCGCTCAGAGAGGCGAGCAGCCAGAGGATCCCCAGGCTGACTGTGAAGGTACACATGGCACTTTAATACTGCAAACACATTCCTCATGCTGGTGATATCAATTAACACATCCGTAGGCATTCAGTGACTCGAGCGTCATGAGATGTTGATGGACACAGTGTGGCCATCATTTCAGCTGAGCAATAAAACAACAATGATTCCAAATTGGTTATCATACCGCTGCAAAGAAAAGACTCAGACTAGTTTAAAATAAAATGCTGCCACCGTGTGGCTCATCTGTGTATCACAAATGAATATATTTTGTACAGTAGAACCTAGGAACCAGCCTGTTCACCAAGTGAGCATAATGAGCTGAAAAAGAACAGAGATTTTCAAAAGATATTTTCTATTGATTGTGCTTAGTTGGTGGAATTATCTTGATAATACATAAAACCAAAAAACATTTTAATTTAAGTATAGAATTTGTCTGAATTGAGGTGAATACACATTTTAGATCTTAATTTAGCTTTGGTGTGGAATTTCAATGACCTGTGTTCCTAAAGGGTTTGAATACATATGGTACTATGGTACTGGTGCTATTAATAAATCTATCCATGGTAATATTTTTTGACACATAACACTTTTTAACACTTTTTAAATTATAAATCACATTTTCATCATATTTCAGGCCAGGGAGTACTGTCTGTCCCTCCTGCAGGAGGCACTACACGGCCACCAGGGGGCAGAAGACACATTCAAGTATTGACACACACACACACACACGCACACGCACACACACGCACACACACACACACACACACACACACACACAACTCAAATACTATATGTTGATACATTGTTGAGTTTATTGCAGACATAAATAATGTTTCCCCACACTCCCTGTACGTTGTCCTTCATCTCCTCCTCCTCACCCTCTCAGCTGTGACACGCTCTCCTTGGCAGTGGATCTTGAACATGAAGTCTTCAAGAGCAACAAGTCCTCCAACTTGTACAGAGGTGCTGTCCTAAAGAAGGTACCTACTGACTCTTCTGCCCTTCACAGTGCTATCTATATTATCCTATACAGTGAGAACAGGAAGATGTTATGGTAAAGACAGTCGCCTAACTCGTCCCTTGTTCTGAAGGTAACGGAGTTGAAGAAAGTAGCACCTGCTTCAACGGGAGGAAGTGGAGGAGAGGATGGGACCAGCAGCAACTCCAGCGAGACCAGAGAGACGGAGTCAAAACCCAAAGAGGAAGCAGCCTCCTCTTCCTCCTCCTTTACTGAGGAGCTGCAGGGGTTCACATCTGCATCCCAGATCTACTCAGTAAGCTGATGAAAGGGGATGAAAGGGGCTCTTGGGCCGCCTGCTGTACAAAACACTCACTGACCTTTACACTGAGCTAAGCAGTTGACAAAATACATCATCCTCCATTAAGACCCAGTTTCCCCATGGGGATCATTAAAGTTTCATCTAATCTAATATTAGTAAAATGCGAGCAGTCACTCATATCACATGAATTCTTGGAGCTCTGGGCTGCGTGCTATCGTTAAGATATGAACATGTATTTTATTCCTATTTCCCCACCAGATGAAGCGTAAGAGAGTAGGGGCAGGCCTGAGGGGCTCCTCCAACCCCTTCCAGACTGCCAAGGAGCTGCTAAACTCCTCCAACGGGGAGAGCGCGTCCAACAGAGGGACGGAGAGCGGCGGGTTCCACCCGGACGGCCCGGGAGGCTCTGGAGAGTCCGCTAGCGAGGCGAAGAGGGAGAGGAGAACGGAGACGAACGCGGACGCGTCCTCAGCTGTCACGTCATCCATCAGAGCCAGAGCGAATGCCGTCGCCGCCTCCCTGAGCAGCCCGACCAAGGGAGGCAGAGCCCTGAGCAAGAAGCAGCAGAAGCTGGCGGAGGCGGCCAAGAACTCCCGCAACATTTCCCTGTACTTCGGGAAGAAGCAGACGACGGAGAAAAGCCAAGCGCTGGAAACGCCGAAGGGACTGGACGCCGACTCCTCTCCGACTCCTGTGGGAATCCCCCAGGCAAACGTCGCCCAGCAGCAACACTCACCCGCCGCTGTGGAAGCCGCCATGGATGCTGCTTCTGTAGAGAGCAGCCCTATAGAATCGGTTACTGAGGACACGATCCAAGCAGAAATTAAAACGGAAGTCATAGTTATACAAGATGATGATGATGAAGGGGAGAAAGCTGTGAAGCTGGAGCTGGTTCAAGAGAAATCTAAACCGGATATGAAGTCCACCACAGAGTAAGAGGCCGTTAGCACACCAGTTTAGAAAAACATTGTCAATCTTCTTTTCTTACCCTAATAGCATTTTTTCCTCTCTCACACAGACAAATCGTACTTGAGGAAGAAGCTAAACCACCTCTAATAGAAATGGTAGGTGTTTCCTGTCTGCAAATACTAAAGAAGACTATATTTTCCTCCACTGTGACTGACGTAAATAATGTGTGTCCAGCTGACAGATGACATGAAAGCAGACAGGGAGTCGTCCCCTCCAGCCAAGCGCAGCCGCCCGCCTAAGGAGCAGGGGAGCAGGAGGAGGGTGACCTTTAACCCCAACGTACAGGAGAGCATACTGCACTCTGTCAGCGAGCCACCGAAGCCTGTGACGCTGAAGGAGGTGGCTGATATTGTGGTGCGCTGTCTGGATCCGTTTTACACTCAGGGAAAGTTTGCCACCAAGGTGAGAGAGGCACAAACTGTAGAAACTCATGATGTTATTGTCCCTTATGCAATGTTGTTAATGATTTATTGTGCAATATAACTAGTGTTGACCTGTTCCTTTTTCGGGTCGTAGGAGCTGTTCAAGTCATTTGCCCGCTACTTGTCTCACCTTCTTGCAGAGGGCAGGAGTCGGGGAAGAGGCCAAGGTAGTTAGTTTAGTTAGTTAGTTTATTATGCTTTCGGAAATTCTCTTTGTGTCTGTGGCAACTGTCAGACAAAGGTAAGTAGGGAATAACAAAACGCCGCAACTTGTATATTGTTGGGTGTTATGGGCTGTATTCTAATACTTGTGTTTGTTTCTGCAGTCAAGGCGGAGGCCAAGGCTCTGATTAAGAAGTTCTTCAGCAGAGTGAAGCGCTGTGAGAGCGAGGCGGACTGGAAGCAGCTTAAAGGCCCTCACAGCTCCGACGCCACCGAGAAACAGGAGTGACGGGAAGGGAATCGTAGCCATTTCGGGGGTCAGAGACCCTCCTCTTTGTCAGTGCCTGTGCTTCCCTCGTTCCTGTGATCTCACCGTACAAGGCTTCGCCACAGAGCCTCCACCGACCCGGCTGATTTGCTGCTAGACTTCCACTCTTTCCAGCCTCATTGCTGCTACAGTAGTGCATCTCAATAACGAAGCAATAAAACATGTGTACTATATACAGCCTGACTGCTGAGCAGAATGAGCCCTCCGTTCACACTTAACGCTGGACATAAACCAGGCGCTTCTGTGTTTGGCGGGTTAGATGGCGGCCAAGACCCAAGATAAGGATTGTTTCAAATCCTTTTACTGCTGCTATATTGTCTTGGGCTGCTGGACTGCGGAGAGAGCTAGACCTACAAGAGCTATAGACATGATGTAAAACTGTCTAGTCTGTCTTGTCTTTAATTTCAAAACTGTAACTGAATGCCCTTTTATCTTTTTATGTTGTCTTGATACTTATTATCGTAGCCTCAGCAATGAGACTGGCAATGACAGAATGTGTGCAGTAGGATGATGTTTTTTTATAAATAGGAAAAAAGGTTTACCAACACGGTCTCAAATGAGGGAAATGTTTCTTAGCTGTGTGCCTGCCTGTGTCTGTCGGACATTGTGGTTCACTGTGTGCCTGGTAGGAACAAATGAGAGGCCATGGTTCTCCGTCTCTACTGAGTCATAACGAAATCCAAAGAGTACTTGAAGCAATTAATTGACACAAAACCCCTACTGTACAGAGATACTGAATAGCAGTACTGTTAGCTCCTAATTGTTTACAATAAAGTCCATGCTGAATATGCACAGACTGGGACATCCATCCCTTATTGTTGATTTATTAATGCCATCTAATCTCTTTTGAACTGGACAATTAAATGAATCTTATTGGTGCTCAGGGAATCGGAGGGATGCGAAGGGAAGAGACGTCGCCGCCGAGTCCGCTGGTTAAGGGGCGTGTCCGCGAACAGCTGGACACTACGTAACCTACAGCGCTCATGGAGAGAATACAATGACGTCACCTCCAGCGGTGCTGCCTTCAGGTGCGCCTCGTATGCTCCTATGTCCGAATGTCGTGAATAGGAGCTGCAAGTGTTTTTAGTCGGAGGTCGGAAATAATCATAAAACAGACCCTAAAATAGAAATGAACTATTTTGGTCGCAGAAGTAAAAGGAGAATTCGTTTTTCTTTTTTATTACCCAAAAGTTGTTGTTAACGTTACTTTTACCATCAGTTGTTGACACAGCCTCCATGCGCTGTCACCCTCCCCACCCAAGACGCCCATGTCACATCTCGGCAAATAGGGATAACAGAAATTTCCCACCCACCAGTCTTTTGTCGGGTCGTTCATGCACGCTCCAAATCGTAATTTCAATATTTCCGATAGCACTTGAACGCAGCAACATTTGGCCACTGAGCTACGAGCGAGATCCCCCCAGTCTGCGTTTGCAAGGCCTAGCTGCACATCAAAGACTGAGGGGAAAAAAGAAGAAATATTTTGGCATTCGTCTACAGCTGTTGTTCAAAAGAGGTGTCTGTTTCTGCCAAGCTGTTGGTAATGAACGGGTAGTTTCCACTGGTCTCACAGGGATCAGATCTGCAGATGGTCTGGGAGCAGGTGCGCTGCCACCGGGTTTTGTCTCCTAGGAGATTTCTCCCATCTCCGCTGAAAGGGTTACACCTCAGGAGGCTGCGCCGTTGATGTTTTTTTTCTCTTCCGGGCGAGTCGTCGGAGAATTAGCAGATCACACCGCCGGGGAACGAGTCCGCCAGCAGACCGAGCATCGATGCTTCGTGCAGGCAGGATGGAGGAGTTTGTAACGGAGGAAGAAGAGCCATGGTACGACCAGCGGGACTTAGAGCAAGGTGAGTGGAGTATCTATACTTGATATGATATGGTGACATCATTTCTGTTGCTGAGTTTTGTGAGGAGTGATCACACAACATGTGACAATAAACACAAAACCCCCTCAAAATCTTCGTCGTTGAACGCTAATTAGCTTGGATTTGGGGGGAAATGGATTAATGCAGAAAATGCAGCCTAAATCATTGAGAGGAGGAGGTTGCATGCATTAGGAAATATATTTTATGCATGAGTGCACGCACTTTGGGAGAGACACGAGATGTTAAGTATTGTGCATGAACATAGAGGGAGCAATAAAAACACTGCATGTGAGCCTCTCTCTCTCTCTCTGCACTAGACCTCATATTCATTGAGTCCCGAGTTCCCTGCCCTTCATCTCTGCTCTCTTCCTCTGCCAATTACTCTGATCTTGTCAGTGATGTTCCCAGAATAGCCCCTGTGTGTCTGACTGAGTGAATTTTGCCTTCCTCTCATCCCAGCCTTCCTCTCTTCTCAGGATTATTTATATACACACTCTAGTCACCCTGGTCTCTAAAATGCTGAGTTGTGGGTCTGACTGACATGGAAGGATGTGTGAGCAAGTGAACAGTGAGCAGCACCCTCACATCAGCAGCGGTGTGTGTGTGTGTGTGTGTGTCTGTGTGTGTCTATTGTGAGTCAAAACAAGTAGGATGTTCTGGGAGAGAAATGCTGAACATACCCAGAATTCTCTAGATGTGGAAGTTTTTGAACAAAGAAAGGACTCATGAGGGAAAGGAGGGCGGAACTGGACACAGACTCCATGTCCAGCTGTCTGTCTGGTGAAATGTGGTGAAAACAGGATAAGTAAGGATCGCTTTCAAGACGCTGTCACACTGTCACGCCTGTGAGCTTTAACATTCACATGACAGGCACAGGCAGGAAATCTATGTGATTCCTTGAAAATGCCACTTCTCTCTATCCACATAGCAATGATTAGATATAGCTAACTCTGTTGAATGTGATTTGTGTTTGCCCTTCACTAACTGATTCATGAGAGAGAGAGAGAGATGCTCCACCTCTCAGCCCTTTCATTGATTATTACGCTGAGTGGGTAATTGTTTTATAGTATGATCTTGTACTAGCAGCTGGATTTGATTTGCAAAATGCGACCCAGGTTTTATGTCATGGGTTGTGTGTGATCAGCCTCCTTAGTAATGACTAAAATGGATGCAATTTCCCAGCATCAGCAGTGCATCTCCTCACCGCCTCTCTGAGGATACATGTAAGAGTGTGTGTGTGTGTGTGTGTGTGTGTGTGTGAGAGAGTGTGTCCTTGTGTGGCCTGACCTCCACATCACCCCATCTCCTGATTACCTGCTGCCCCACAGTAGAAAAGCAGCTTTGTGTCTCATCATCACACTGTACATGGCCAGAGAGAAGAGCGGCAGGTGGGTTCTGCTCTATGTGTGTGTGTGTGTGTGTTTATGTGTGTGTGTGTATCTCATCTCAGCGTTATTCAGCATTGTGCCTGGAGTCATTAAGCCCCCGGCTGATCTGATTAGGGAGCCCCAGACGGAGACCTCCTCAGTGGGGATCAGAGATTTCAGGCTTTGGGGTCAGGCACATTTTCTCTAAATACCCTCAGCGCTTACTGCTCCACACAAACAGCCTCATACTACAGCGCATTCGCGTCCACGCGTGGTTTCGCAGTAAGCCCCCGATCGCACTTTTGCCCCAGAAACGAGGCTGTTACGCAAGATCCCCCATTAGCGGCTCTGTTTTTCGGTGACCCCTGCGTTCGTTATCATCTGCCCAGCATATGTGGCGCGTCTGGGCAGATGGGCCGCTGTGGTGATGTCATGCTTGTCCTGAGTGCTTCGGCTTCACACTCTGCCATCCAGCAATGAGATTGTACACATCAAAGGGCATTCGAGAGATGCAGGCTCACACGTGCAGAAAGCTGTGACACACACACACGAGTGTTTACTGTTGTTACTGTATGGATAGATGCCACGAATATCTGTGTGACCGAGGCCATTATTGCATGTTGAGTAGATGATGCAGCTGTTTGTGTTCTCCAGGATGAGGAGAAGCTTTGCTGTGTGATGATGATTGAGGGTTTAAGGTTGGTTATGCCTCTTCCAACATGATATTTTGTATCTTTTGCTTTCTTTTGTGTCCTTGTGTTGTATTTGGTTGCATACTGTACTGCATCATTTTATTCTGTGACTGATTGTTGATCAGTTAGATCTAGGCGGGCTCGTTCAATCAATCATCTAGCTCATCTATTTAATGAGCTTGAACTTGATTATTTCCTCCTTGCCCGTCTCATCCTTGTGCTGAAATACAGAAAATGGTTGTGTTGTGGTTTCTGAAAAAAAAAAAAAAAGCACCGACGTTAAGATTACATAACCAAGGCTCGGCTCTAGAGATACTGTCAGTGTGTGTATATGCAGCACGTGTGTTCCCTCGGGAATAGGAAGAGTGCTGGGACACACACACACACACACACACACACACACACACACACAGAGCTCGTTATCACTCAGCAGCCCGGATAAGTGTTCTCTATCAGTCATGCATTGTTGAAACAGGAAATTACAGCCTGTCGTTGGGCAGCGACGGAGGCAAAAGTAGCTACGCAAATGTGTGCAGTATGAGCTAATGAGGCTCGCTACATGTATTAAAGACAAAGCAGGGGAGTTCTTGTTCTATTCAGCCATTCGGGATTATATGTATACTTTACACACAGATACACACACGCACACACACACACACACAGCCAGCCAGCTTCTACCCCAGACAGGCCAACAATAAATCATATCTGCTCCCTTGTGTTTTTACACCTATGATGAAGCGTTCTGCAGCTAGCCCTCTGTTGTGTGTGTGTGTGTGTGTGTGTGTGTGTGTGTGTTCCTGTCAGTGCCGACACCATACACTGTGGTGATAAAACGCTGCATTCATGCTCTGTAATGGAGGTCAATGCCTCTCAGTTTCTTCCTGTCTTTCCCCTCCCACTGCTGTGTTGTTATGGGCTCCGAGTGGGATGGAGCCAGCAGGACTCTCCTCCTCCTACACAGTCAGGCCGGGCTTTCTCACCAGAGGAGATGAATAATGTATACTTCAAGCTGCGTTGTGAAAAAGCAAGAGCCGAGGGTGGCTTCTTCTGTGGTTTTATTGCTGCTCAGGCTCCTGTGCAGATGGCTCCAGGTTTGTTGCCCTGCATCGAAGTGATCCACATTCAAGCGGACTGAACACAGAGGGGAAATGTACTGTAGCTGTTGTTAGCTGCGTGGCCAATCATGTTCTGTCAGCATGTTGTGCAGCAGCTGGTGCTGAGGGACTTTGTTTTACGGCTAGTTGTCTTTTGCTTACTTTGGAGTACACAATATAGGCCTGTAAGCAAGTTTATTTCAACATCCAACACACCCTTTTATGTTAAGAAATATTAGAGGAAGAAATATTTTTTTTTGACTAAGATATCATGTTTTGTCTGTGGATGCTCATAATGTTCTTACATGACCTGCGTGCCTCTGCTGTGCCTTCTGTAACAAAAACTCTGCTAACTGGGTCTTTCCTCCAAAGACTCGTTCTCTCATCTTGGCTTTGTTGAGCTTCTTCTTGAGAGAGCGGCTTTAATTAGAAAAGAAAGGATTTAAAAAATCTCCTGTAGGTTGAATTGAATGAAAGGATTTTCTCTCGTGTTTCACAATCTCAGTTAATTTGATATGAAACGAGGAGGTTTAGCTTTCCAATCAGGATGGCCTCATCAAACATTAAGGCCTTTTGATTTTGATTAACATTGAAAATACAGTTTTAAAGGATAATTGCAGTCCAGGGAGTTATTTCCTATTTTTTTGCCATTATGCCGATTGTTTGATGTGTTCTGACATGAACGCAGCATCCAAGTACATGAATGGTCTAGTTGCCAAATAGCTTGCACTGGTTAAAATACCTAATACCGCAATATACTGAAGCTTCAGGTCATGGATAATAGGAAAATCAGATGTAAGCAGGTTTCATTGCAGTGAGTGTTAGGTGAAAGGACATGTTTGCATTGGCCCTGTGGGTGTGTATTGGAGAGCATTACTCCCTGCAGCTGAGTGGTATGTAAAGTAAGTGACAAAATTTCAGAGCAATCAATCGGCAAAAACTAGGAAAATAAGGCTCAGGCTGAAAATAACTGGAATTATCCTTTAAGGCCAATTCCTTTTTATGTTTCAAGCAACATAACATCTCAAGAATGAAGGGCTTCTCCAAATCTTTCTTGGTGAAAACAAAAAGTAACACCACCATACAGTGACCTCCTCCTATCACTCTCATCACTTTGTCCCATATATCTGACCTCCTTTCTTCCCTCAGACCTGCACCTGGCAGCAGAACTCGGCAAGACTCTGCTGGAACGCAACAAAGAGCTGGAGGACTCCCTGCAGCAAATGTACATCAACAACGAGGAACAAGTGCAAGAGATAGAGGTATGCTGGTCTCCGCTAACTGAATCCTCTCTGTGCATGTGTCTTACTAGTCCATGCAATCCAAATGGATCCAGTAGAACTTGTATAAAACACAATTCTAAAATACAATTCATTCTCATTGTCCCGAATGGCCAAATCAAGCACCGCACCATGTTTTTGTTTTGAACTCTGAGCAGCAAAGCGCCTCTTGTCTCTGGCACAACCCGACTCTCCTTGATCTCGCATCAAGCCAATTATTGTAAAGCCCGGAGCGCTTCGAGGGGAAAGAAACGGAGAGGAGAAGACGAGAACTGAATGCAGCTGCATTAGAAACAGTGTTTACTCTGTGAGCGCAGAGGGAGAGGGGAACGCGCTGACTCCTCTGTCACACAGCCAAGTCTGCCACCTCATTACAGCTCAAAGCCTCCACTCCTTATTAGTCAGCAGCCCAGCAGCTCTCTGAGGATGAGTGTACGCAACAGCAGCCACAGTACACCCACAGACTGTGATGTAATCACGTCAAACGACGACCGACCGAAAACCACTTTGAGTCTATTACTATCATGAACGTCTCCGGTGACAGTAATGCCACTTACCTCAAAATTTGTATATGTATTCCTTAAGAAATTTTACAGTCAGTCACTAGCCTGGACTTTATCTTACAGCCAAGCGGACAACTTTCCATTGTGGTTGTGTCTAGATGAACTAATGAAGATATCTTTAGTCTCAACTCTACTCATTGTAATCTTGCACCTGTTTGCCCTACAGTACCTTGCCAAGCAGCTGGAGATGCTGAGGGAGATGAACGAGCAGCACGCCAAGGTGTACGAACAGCTGGACGTGACGGCCAGGGAACTGGAGATCACCAATGAGAAGCTGGTGCTGGAGAGCAAGGCCTCGCAGCAGAAGATAGACAGGTGATCCGGAGCTGCCACCACACTGTACCACCACACCACCCCACCTATAAAGCACTACTGCACTCGTTTTCTCTATAGCAATTTCCTAATCGTAAATCATAATCAGGGATTGCAGTTAATTTCAGAACATATTGGTTTTACAGCTGGCTAAAAAGATTAGACGTCTTGAATGGTTTCCTCTGTTCATTCTAAACATGTTCCCCCCCCCCCGTTCGTTTGTTGTGGCTCACTATAGCTTTAGGAGAAAGGTATGTTGAGAAAAAGAGAATTAACTCACTTTACTGACATAACAAGTATTGAACATACAAGTATTGTAACGTGTGTGTGTACAGGTTGACGGGCACCATGGAGACCCTGCAGAGTCAGGTGGACAGTCTGACGGCTCGGGTGGAGGAGCTGCGAACTCTGGAGGAGCTGAGGGTCCGCAGAGAGAAGAGGGAACGCCGCAAGACCGTCCACTCCTTCCCCTGCCTCAAAGAACTCTGCACCGCACCAAGGTCACTGGCTGTCTGCAGCTGATTACTCATGTACAGTATGTATGGTGGAAAAAAGACACTTGGCCTGAGACTTGGGTTTTGACTCCAAAGCCACATCAGCACAGGTCAAAGGTTTTGCTGTCATTTTATGAGATGAGACATTTTTACAGGTTTTGGTTGAAACGTATGACAGAATAATGCAAAATTTGTATGATTGTGCAATTTAAGTATTTGACAAAATGTGCTTGAAATCCAACTCCCATAGTGGTGTGACAAATTTTTTTGTATCAACTTTTTTCCATGTCAGGTATGAGGATGGTTTCCTGCTGGCCAACCCAGGCAGTGTGGACCTGGCAGAGCGGCGGCCGGTGGATGAGGAGAACGAGCGGCTGCGGGACATCGTCTCCTCCCTGCGCGCGGCCATGGCGGCGGAGCGGGGCAGGCGGGAGGGCGCGGAGCGGGAGTGTGCCGCTGTGCTGCAGGAGTTCGAGTGTCTGGAGCAGCGGCTCCTCGGGGCGGAGGGCTGCCAGCTGCGGGTTCGGGAGCTCGAGGCCGAGCTGCAGGAGATGCAGCAGCTGAGGAAGTCCCGGGTGTGTCTGATCGGGGGCATGGAAGACGGCCTGGAGTCGCTGCTGAACAACGGCCCCGAGACAGACACCCCGGAGGAGGGCGCGGGGCTGGAGGAAGGAGGCGAAGGCGGCGGCGGGGAGGCGGCGGGCGCGGGGCAGCAGGGAGGCCCGGTGAGGAAGAGCTGCAGCGACACGGCTCTGAACGCCATCTCGGCCCGCGACGCCTCAGGCAGGCGGCAGGGCAGCTACGCTCTCCACGCCAACGGGGTACGCAAGCGGGGCATGTCCATCCTGAGGGAGGTGGACGAGCAGTACCACGCCCTGCTGGAGAAGTACGAGGAGCTGCTGGGCAAGTGCCGGCGCCACGAGGAGAGCCTGTGCCACGCCGGGGTGCAGACGTCCCGGCCCGTCTCCAGGGACCCCTCCATGAAGGAGTACAGCATGGTCTCCCCCGGGCCCTCCGCGTCGGGGGCCATCGCCGCCCCTCCCACGCCCCCCCAGACGCCCTCCACCCCGGAGGCCCTGGAGGGGATCAGCAGGCAGGTGGAGCAGGTGGACAAACGGCTGGGCCAGAACACGCCCGAGTACAAGGCCCTCTTCAAAGAGATCTTCTCCCGCCTGCAGAAGACCAAGAGCGACATGAACTCCACCAAGGGCAGGAAGTCGGGCAAATGAGACGACGACTGCTACCAACACTACATGCACTGAAAGCAAAGGGTACAAAAGCCACAGACTCCTTTATTTATCTTAATTTATCTCACTGTTTTGATGGCTGCTTGTTAAATGTTTGGTCACTCATGTCTTAATGGCAGGATGCCAGTAGTCATGCAACAGGGTGTTTAATGATGCACAGTCTGCTGCGGATGCCTCCCTTTGCACTTGGAAGCTAGCTCAATTCATTTTAAAACTGCCAAATGTTACATATCACTACATGGATGATTGTAAATGTGGTAAATTAATTGCTGGGTGGATAAAATGCCTTTTTTGAGCTACCATAATTGACAAATAATTAGTGCACTAAAGAATTTGTTTAGCCTGTCTTAATTAAGACAATCTAGTATGTGATGTAGTATTTGTAACTGAGAGTGAAGATGTGCTAATGCAGAAATTATATAACTATTGCCAGTGATTTTGTTTTCATTAACAATTTGGAAAACAGTGGTTCTGCCAAGTAATTAATTTCAAAATGAATACAAACGCTGATGTCCACAGACTGAATCTAACTGTGGCATTGAATGAAAGTGGGCATGATGCATGTATCAATCTATTAAAAAAACACTAAATTGATCTTCAACAGCAGGTAGCAGCAGTACAAACAAAAGCAGTACAAACTTCTGACCTTGAATAAAGGAAATTCAGCTTGCGATGTTTAAAGAAGTAACAGAAAAGCTCTTCAAACATTTAGATTGAGTGTGTGTGTGTGTATATATTGATATTTCTGGATGGGTGCCATGCCTTCATAAGTCAGCTGTTTCGTTGCCAAAATGCACTGCACAGAAATGTTGATTATGTTTGACTTAGATGGATTTTTTTGTTTTATTTAAATGGGTTACTGTAACTTATTTGTTGATGGCACTGACACCTGAATACAATGCAGAAGCCCTGTGGACACAGAGGTGTATTATATATATTTTTTTTTTTACAGCATGCATTATTACCTAAGGGAGCTTCAGCTTCCATATTTCTCTATTGCAGGGATTTCAGTTGTTTTGATCGTTTTGTAAGTGACATCATACTCCATTAATTCTACACTGTGCTATCTCCATGTCAAAGTTGATAACTTAATTGTACATGTGATTTCATTTAAAATGTTTTCTGTTCAATTAAAATATGCAACGTCTTGACCGTGTGGTCTGCTACGTTTAATGGATCAAAAGTGATTGTTTAAAGCTCCCAGGGCCTCACAACCATGCAAAGTAGCTTGAATATTTGGGAACATATTATCAACCCAATATTTCTTAATTAGTTATGTCTAACCAATTAAGCTTTTATTTGGTTATTATACCTGTAGTACACATGAGTCAGAATATAATAAAGGGACATGCAGGCCAGTCTGAACACTTTAATGTAGACAGCGGTGAGCACTAATCTCTAGGTAGCACACATCAAATCAAACCCAACCCATAGAGAAAAACAAGTCCATGAAACATGAGATCTGAATGAAGCCGTGGAACCAAATAGATCACAGATACATCACACATTATGGAGTGTACAAAAACATTATTATGTATCAGGATAATTGTCTAATTGGAAACTCTGGGTCTGCATAGATGGGGCCAAATGAAAACAGTCTCACTAGTCTATGTACTGAGTCAAAGGTCAATTATTGATCTTACAGACAACTTTTCACCTTCCGGATGTTGAGCACACATAACCAAAGTGCCCCCATGTCAGCAGAGGTCTACAGAGAGCAGCATGTGGTTGTAAGAGACTGGAGTCAGAGACTAGGCACCGTCAGTATTGGTAATGTAGTCGAGTGATACGAGGTGAGCTGTTTAACAGTCCTTGTGCTAAATACCTCGCTTCCCACAAAAGAGAAACGCACGGCCCTGGAAATATGGCTTCAGTGTGCAGAGAGATGACAGTGGATATTAGAAAGCCATAAAGTATGATCTGGGCCAATGACATTCCTAACAAATATAAATGAATTAATGGATTTAAAAAACGGTTCCTTTAACAGATCACCGGACATTTACAAGAGTGGAAGGGAAGGAGAAGGTGGTAAAGAGGGTTGATATGGCTGGTATCTACATGCAATGGCTTTCACATGCCATCCAACCTGAAATAAAAAGGCATTACAAGTGCTTAGCCCCGATACTCTGTCCGTGCACCACCGGCATTGTTAGAGCAGGCTCACATGATGGACTGGCAAATATATATTCTGAAGGCAAATGGCTCTACTAAGGTTTGTCTATTTCTTAATCACGTATAAGGGTTTTCTTTAAGGCCACATGGCTGCTAAAAGAACTGCCAGGACACCCTGATAAAGAGAGGGACAGCCGCAGCTACAGCAAGCGGTTACACTGCCTCATATGGGCCGGAGGTAATTAGTATACATTTGGTCCCCCTATTCTCTCAGCAGACTTTATAGGGTGTTAAACCATTTGTAATGGAGATGGCCTGAATTCCAAACAAATTACACAGACTCTGGTACAAATAATCTACTCAAAGGCTTTAGGAGGGCTGAGTCAAAGAGCCGTTTCCAGCAATGATTGCTCAATGGCCTTACAGCCGCCATGCACATACAGCAATGTCCCCTACTCCCTTTACAATGCATTCCAAGGCAGATCATGGTAGTCATATAAAACAACCTGAAAAATAAGAAGAAATGAAAAGGGAGGAACAAGTGTGGAAGAAATGAAAGGGGAAGAGGGCAGAGGAGTTCACATAGCTGATCACCTATAACATCGCAAGAGCAGTTAACAGATAATATTTTTTCCTTACTATTTTTTTCTTTTATATACAAACAAACCATAATCACAAAATCTTGATTGTGCACAGTGTTTGCTTTCTCCATACATATATTTTCAAGGTTTAAAACTCATTGGGGTGGAACAGAAGAGAAGGAGTGTGTTGGGAGGAGGGATGAAGGGAATGACGAAGTGATTGGAATAAAAAAAAAAGGTAAGACTAACTAACAGTGGGGTAGATGGACGGAGAGAGCAAAACCTTAGTCACTTTAACAATGAATACATAATCAAGAAGTCGATCCAAACAGAAATAATGGAATGGTGGTAAGAGAAAGAAAGAGGGACAAAGAAGAGGGGGAAGTTGACGGTGGATGGCGAGGGGGAAATCAGTCTTTCCAGTCTTTCTTGATGGTGAGGTTCCACTCCCAGGAGAGAAGGTTGTTCTTGTCGTCGTCGGTGAACTTGGACTTGATGTTGTAGGTGCCGCGGGCCATCATGCCTTTGGGTGCCTCCTCCAGAGGGGTGAGGAACTCGTACTCCTGGGTTGGTCTGGGCCCATAGCTGCCCACCATGTAATCCGACTTGTCAACTACACATGAGAGAAGGAGAGTGTAAGAATATAATCTGGTAGATCACAGCTCCTAAAAGATGTAGCACACATCCAGATTTAGCAAAAGTGCAGATTTCACAACAGAAGAAAGGCTGCCTCATATTTTACCGCTTGTTACTGAAGACATGTGCTAAATATTTAGGCCAGTAGAGAAACATTAACTAGACATTCATTGACCATGGCGAAAGTAAACAACTCCTCCACAAACCTAAACATACCTGCAGTTATTACCATTCAACAGGAAAGAAGACCCACTTGGGGCCTGGGAGAGCCAGGGTAATTTTAAATCCAAGGCATGGAATTATTAACGCATTGGCAGTTGCTATTATATGACAGTCACATGCAAAAAACGCCAGAGAGGAGGCAAGTAGACAAGACAGAAGAGACGATGCAATATTAAGCCAGCCTTACTCCTCACTCCTTTCCTGGATGTTTGCTGGATGTACTTCAGGCCCGAAACGATTTCCTTGTTGACCTGCAAAAGACAACACACGTCACATCCTGTTGAAAACAGTTTCCCATAACAAAGATTGATCATTGCAGCTGGAATAACATCTCCATGTCTACAACAGCCTGAGATACACAAACAGAGGAGTCATGGCTCTGACAAAGACCAGGCTCTCGCACCTTGAAGCTGATCTTTATCTTGTACTCCACTCCTTCCTTCAGCACAAACGACTGCTTCTTATAGGACTCCAGGTCTCCTGGCAGGGCAAAGTAATAGAGCGGGAAAAGGCAAGTCAAGCAAGTGTGAGGACTGCTGGGAGATGCAACCTGGGCTCAATTTGGAAAAATTTCCAAACATTTTTACCTAGTCTACATAAAAAGAAAAAAAACAAATAATGATTTTATAGTTTAGCTTCACCAATGTGAGAGAAATTACATTTTCAAAGACAGATGGTATTTTCATTTTTTCCAGTACCCTGTAGTAAAGAAACTGGCCACCAGGTGGTGAGCACAACTCTACTGCTCTCTGCCTGTTTCCCTGGCTGTAGTTCAGAATGAGGACCGTGGGAGGGCAGGAGTGCCTCACAAGGAAATGCCTCATTAACCACCTTACACAGGAATCATGTCATTACTAATTGGCCAACTAACGACCCAGCGGGTCATTTGGTCTATATTTGCAAACAGAGATGAGAGTGATTACTGTTCATAATTAATGTTGCTATGAGGTCATTCCTCTAGTAAGTCTGCTGTACCGAAAAAGACAAGCCCTTATATGAGGGCTTTCACTCCCATGCATTCATGTGGAAAATATTACAGGTGCCAACTATCAAAGGTCTCTTTTTACACTAAAATCTGCTCTAGCCTTTCAGTTTTGTCCGGAGTCCAAGCTCAGACAGACCCACAGGTTCATTTTCGGATGCTGGAGAGAAACATGCCTGCTAAATACCAGTGCAACTACCATGCTGCTCTACTCACCCAGCAGGTCAAGGGTCAGGGCGTTGGGTGCTGTCTCGCACATCAGGGTCAGTCGCGTCACCTGGACGTTGGCAATGGTAGGATCTAATGAGACACAAAAAAGGGCATAGGACATAATTGAAGGGTTGATTTACAAAACACTAGATCCATTTTATGGGGGAAAAATCATTACCATAAGTTCAGCATTCAGTAGCACATAAGTATAGAGGATCCAATTTGAAAAACTGTTACTTATTGGGCATTGGCTACATGGACAAGACTCATTGCTGATTTTCTTATTTTCATAGGATTTGTTGACGATAAGGAATGCATTAAAAAACACCAGCCATATCCAAGTATGCTTTAAAAATAACTCTAATTTCAGTGTCACTCCCCCCCCCCCCAAATGGTGGATCATAAAACTCACTGATCAATTATAAAGCGGTTTGATGAACATACAGTAGGTTTACATGGAGGCTGCAACTTGATTACTCTGCGAAGCTGGACTGAGGTGGTTGGACTTTTTGCGTTGTATGTGTAAGAAAATCACTGACTGATGGTTTGCAATAACACGCGCTTAGCCTGATTGAATCAATGCATGTGCTTTTTATCATTATCCCTTGAAGCTTTTAATTCCAGTGATAAATGTCTAAGTACAAAAAAAGACATTCCTCTTCTACCATCAACACACCTTTTGGGTTATTACACAATGAAGTGTATATATTTTGGTGGCTGTAAATATATCACTGTCGGCAAGAAAATGTTAAACATTCAGTTCCTCGCCTTTGGAGTGACAGTTGTACCCACACTTCTAGGATTAAATCCCATTGAAGCTTTCTCTTCTGTTGTCTTCCCCACTGTTTGAATAAGACTATACAAAAACAATAAAGGTGAGTGGACTGCCCACTCTCCTTTAAGAAAACATCTCAATGACTTGTGGTTATGTTTTGCAGGAAAAATATGTATGCAACCCAAAGCATCAAGTCCACAACATCAAAGCCATCTGACAACAGACAGTCCAGTCTACAGATCTCTGTGGGAAATGAGTGGACTGCCATGAGTCTTGATAGCACAGCTCTAACAAAACCCCCTGGCAGTGGCTTGACCTCTTTTCTAGCTCCCACACAGTTTGATGTGGGTGTCAGGCTCTGACCTGCCATCAACAAAGGCAGATGCCCGGGGGCTATGGTGTCTGTCTGAGGAGGCATGACTAGGTTGCTAGAGCACAAGCCAACACAGCCAGTCTGATGATGCTCAACAGGGTTCCTAGTAGATTTTATCTTTCAAAATCCTATACTTTTTCCAGACTTTCATTTCTTGGCTCCATTTAACGATTGTGTTCAATATGATGTATAATGATAGTGATTGGATAATATGACTGTCCACAAGGCCATATCACCCTATTACTGAAGATTATTCTACACAAAAGCAATTATTATGACACTGGATGCAACAACTACATAAAATGTGTGGTCATATGTATTTTGGAACTGAATTTTTTTCCCAAACTTTTCCACGCTTTTAGTGTACTTTCCAAACCTTTCAAGACCTACACAGGAAACCTGGTCTAACTTGTTTGTCCACCAGTTACAGTGGCAGGTTCAATCATCTACATGTTGAAGAGAACTGGACGTCCAAGTGATTGTTGTTTACCTGCCAAAGTGGCTGGCAGAGCAGAGAATCTTGGCAGCCACAGAAACTTTACCACAAAATTTACAAGCATTTGGCTAATGGCTGGCATTAATTTCCCACCTTGGTACACATACACACACTGCACTTTCAAAGTCATAATATAAAATGCCTACTGTGTGCTGGAAGAGTAAAACAAGTAGAGGAGAGATAAAAGTAAGCCTACGGTTTTGTAACAGATCAGCGTATTGGTGAAAGAAATTAAAAGATAATGTGTGATTGTGTGCATATCTGTAAGTGTGGATAGTGAATGGCTGAGGATATATGCGCAGATTTAAATGAGAGACAATGAGACAGACATACACAATTGTTCTAAAATATCTCAAGCGTTACTTCATGTGTATGTGGGGGGTGTGTGGCTCCATCCATACCACTAATTACTAACCTGCGACCACATCAGTACTGCCCAGTAGGGCCTCCTTGTACTTGCGCAGGCTCTCGTCATCCTTGTCCAGCTCCTGGATCTCCTGTAAGCTCTTCTGGGCAGGGGCTTTGTAGTTGACCCCACCTTCGCTCTCGTCGTTGGCTGCTGCAATGGCTGCCAGCTGCTCTGGAGTAGGATCCTGCTCTGCCATGGTCTGCTGCTCACAGTGAGGAAGAGGCCAAAGAGAGTAAGAGAAAGACGGGAAACGGGAGCGAGAAATGGAAGATAAATAAGGGAATGAAAGGGGTAAAGGGGAGAGAAATAAAGAGGAGTGATTAGTAAGGATTGAAAGATGGCAGAAGTCCACACAACAAATCACTTCCCATTATGTTCTTTACTGTGCTTTAATTAAATCTGATCTATGGTGCAGGGCAGCACCTGGTTATTAGACGTCCAGCTGCTTGATGATTATTATGGATTTACATAGGCTACTTATCCAGAGGGAAACCTCAATGAACTTTGACCTGGGGCTCTGGCAGTCTCAATCCCTCAGTGTATGCTAACACACACACACACACACACACGCACAGACATACACACCAATAGAGACATGATATGCTGGCTCTCACAGTCTAGTCTAGGCTTTGGAGACAGTTTCTATGGAGGCCACACAGCAGAGACAGACAAAATGGGGCAACACCATGCATGTGAACTGTGAGAGTGAGCCGTGGAGGAGGGTCTAACTGCAGATAATTATCTGAGCTCCAAACTTTACTCTCCTTCTCCGTCTCTCCTTCCTCCCTACCTCTATTGTTTCTGCACCACCAGGGACTGCTGTCAGGCTTCAGTTTTAGGCCAACAGGAAAACAGCTGTGCTAATGTGGCTATCTGCACCCAGCTGCACTGTATTACCAGTCACTACCGATTAGGACTGAGGAAGCTGATGCTACGCAGGAAACAGACAGGATGACATTAGGCGATCATCTTCCTCAATGTCTGAGAACACAGACGGACTGAGAGGAGGGTTACAAAACTTAATCATGAATTGTTCTCATAAAATACTGTGGAAAAACAGGCATTTATAAATAACATCTGGTACACACGTGCATGGGAAGAGCCCATATAAAGCTGATGAACACCTGCAAAAGCCAAGAGGCAGCTGGATGGCTGCGCTCTCATTACACTGGCTCTGTGTGGTCCGCTCTCCGTCTGCCTTTCTCCCTCTTCTTGTTCTGCCTGCAGAGTGACTTCTCCTTATGTAAACTACACACTGCAACACTGTAAGCTAAACGCTCTCTGAAGTCTTCATTGCAGTTGAGCTACCTAAAATAATTATTTTGTGCTTGTCAATACAAGTGTTGTTAGTCTGGCTTACATCAAAAATCAATAGGAGTCATAAATGTCTTTAAAAGGAGAAGTGATACTAGTGGTGAGAATAATCAGGAAATAAAACAGCATTTATGGGATGAGTTAAATTTTAATTTATTCAATTCAAAATGGAAATACAGTATGAAATTATTTTGCCAATGATAGAACATTTCTCTCAATTAATAGGCAACTAGGCTCTCAAACCGCTCATCCCAAATGTTTTCAACATGTGAATTTCGAAGGAAATCTATTTCCTGATTTTAAGTGAACCCAACCCAGTCACACCGTCAAACTGCCCTAACTTCACTTTTGTTGAAGAACCAAGACAGAGCTTTACAGGAACACAGCAGAACAAAGCTAGACTGTGGACGACGTGATCACATCTGTGCACAGGAAACCACATACACAACAATGAGACTGGAAGCCTATAACATAGGTATGACAAGCGAGGGCAAGGCTACGTCACACACTATGTAGGCCTATATGGTCAGAGTTAGGCTCAACATGGCACAACAATTGTTTCCTCATAAAAATCTACTTATAATCCCTTTATATTTGTTAGCTACAAATATCTTAGTAGTGCAAATCAATGTTAACATGAGCGATATATGTCACCATAAAACAGGCTAGGCAAGCTGAGCAGCACTGTAGAAGATAAATGTTTTAGGTAAAGGTTAACATAACCGACAAATGCAAAGGCCTACTCCTAGATGGGAGAAATAGACTGATAACTGCTGATACATTGTAAGGGAGGCTTCAGATATTGAACACAGATGTTACTATCCCACTATCACAACTCACTGTAAATCACAACTCAACACACTATCAGCAATCATCGCAACACCACAGTAAATCACACCACTGCAAACAGAAATTCAAGGCATCTCTCAACCCACAAGTCCCTTGCCTTCTGCTTCAACAAACTACACACAAACTGGTTTGTCACTCTGTCCAACCCTTTTCTCTGTTGTACTGTGCCTTGCATATACAGTTGGCCATTAGCCAGGCAGGAACTGAGAGCACAGCACCATTTTTCCAAACGGGGCCTCCGCACTCCCATAAAAGCAGAAATTCCTTTTCTGCCAATAGTGTGTTTTGGCAGGTCAGCTGTGAGTGAATGTCTCTGGTCGGAGAGAACGAGTGAGGGGCTCCCCGCTGGAGTGAGAGGGGAAAACAGGACTAGATAACACAAACATGCCCTCATATCATTCTTCCAGTGTCTACTAAATATTCTTTCTTTCTCTATTCTGGTCCTTGTGGTACGAGCCCTCTCCCATCCTAAGGTGCAGTGTGGAAAGGACTGTGGCATGCCGAACTGTCGATGAGGTGGAGTGACAGAGCGGCACTGTGACATATAAGAGGGACATTTACTTTGGGAAGAGTGCCGTGATTCTGTGCTGCTGCTTACATACAAACAGGCAAACTAATACGGCTACAGCTGGTGGAGATGGAGCATCTAGTAGGCTTATGCTACATTTCAGCTACATCAAGTACAAAAAGATAGGACTTGGGGACAGAGTGGATAATAGTAACTTCATGAGAACTTGGATGATGAGCTACATTACTATAAAAAAAAAATGCAAAAATCGTTTCAATGATGATTGTGATTGCCAGGTTGCAAAACTACAATAGATTTCATGAAGCAATCTTGAATGTAGCTAAAAGAACTAACACAATGTTTGTATGATGGTCTAGGCTAGCTATATCCACTGCTTAGCGTATGACCAGTGCAGCTTCCCTGCACCAATCTTCCACTGACGACGTCATCACGCTTATCAACACGACCAATGGTGAACTTGACTGTGCAATAGCAATTTAAGTACAAGCTGTTTATATGTGGCATATTCATTGTCTGCACATTGCCACATCACTCAGAAATGCCATCTTAACCAAGCATGAAATTGCTGATCAGGTAAATTAAAGGCCCGTGGGCTCAATAAAATAGATTAGTTTTAACAATATCAACATTACCACCTTCATAATAATACATTCTTTCTCTGGCTGACTCTGCACAAACACAGGCTGCGACTAACTCACCACATACTAAACTGATAGAAATAGGCCTAGCCATTGTTTGCTCCTGATGACTGTCAGGAGGACAACACCGAGGCCATGAGATCATGACAACACTGGACCTTCTGTTGAACCTCTCAACCTCTGTCTCCTAACCTTTACCTGCACAGTGTTGCATATAACTAGCTCCTACGGGAGGATAATCTGCTCGTTTGTTAGGGCTCAGCAGCACAGCTTTACCAACACACTAGGCTTGGGAGCAGCTGAGATTTGAGATTAGGCCTGTTCCTTAGCAACACCGCTAGAGCAGTAAGATTATGGAAGGTGGGATTATGACTAATGAGGCGTCTGGGGACAGCAGAGGAAAGTGTTTGGAAATGTGATAGGTGACATATCAAGAGGATACTCTTGACAAAAGTCATTAGTGTCTTTGATGTTTAAAGATTATTCATTGTCAAGTTCAGCGAGGACCTGGGAAGCCTCCTGAGACATACCTTCTTGGAGTGGAGGGGGTTGGACAGGTGGTGAACAGGGGGACTGCTCCTTAAGGACAGTTTGTAAAAGAGACAACCCATCTGCATAACATGTTGAATCTGTCTTAAACTCATAAATCCACATAGATACATAGCTGTAGACCTACATTCTCTCATCTGACCTCTGTCTTGTGCTGTTGGTCATACACTGTAGGCTACAGGTCAGGCTCTCACAGGGAGGAATACATAGGGAGGAACAAAAAACAATGCGGCACAAGGTCAAGCAATAGCAACAAGTAGCCTAGTTTATGTGTTACGTTGTCATCCAATACTGCAAACCTTGGCCAGTAGCCCTCCTCAGCAGCTACACAGCTCACAATCCAGCAAGGAAATGGATCATATTTTTCCCATAACACAGACAATGGAATATGGCAGCAGCCGGGAGGAGTAGAAAAAGATGATGATTAATAGAGGCTTTGTACTTGCATCAGAAATCTCAAGTAACCAAGCTGGCGCCATCTTGGATGTCCATTGGAGAACTTATCGTGCAAATAATTGATAAATATATAACAACCGGGCTACAAGAGAGATACCTGAAAAGATACAATTTCATGTTTGTGAACATACAATAAAATTATAGCTAAAAGTGAAAGGTCTCATATGGTAGATTTTGTGACACAGTAAACTATTTCGCATTTTGGACTTTAACCTCATCCCTGCTCCACAGCACTCTGGGCTGTAGCTTGATTAGTCTCAGCTCAGTTAACTATTCAGCAAACTAACTTAGCGAACTAACTTATGGACCTCCAATATGGCCACCAGGGGGCGAGTTGCGTCACCTGAGTCACCTTAACTGTGAAATGGTGAACTGTAAGTCTCACAACTCCTGATTAACACCCTGAGCCACTGTTACTAGGAACGTAGCACATATTAACTCAGCGACAATGGGACATGCGGATTAGAGTAATGTTGCTTTGCTTAAAACCCTGACTGAATTGGCAACCGTTGTGAAGCGCCATTTAGCTCTTGGCTTCACCTCCCTACTGAGATGTCACTCACAGATCTATGGCTGCTTTGATCCTCTCTGGTCTCTGTCGGTCTCTCTCATGCAACACTCAGTGAGAGTGCCTGAACCTTTGCATTTGTCCCTTTTCTCCACTGGATTCCCTCTTTGATGTGTCCTTGTGATGTTGCTTATAGAGCTGGGCGATATGAATTGTCTGGCTTAAGATGTGTGGAAATTGGGTTAGTACATTCCCTGGCAATGTACCAACCCAGCAAATGTACCAACTCAGAAATAATTTGGTGCAACCCTGTACATCTACAGAAAACGCTCTGCATTTGATTGTATCTCCATCCTTTACAAAATATTTTTCATGCAAAGCTTGTATACAACTTCATCCAAATCAGCTAGCTTTCCAATATCATCCGACTTGAATCCAAACTGCCAAGCAGCTCCAGTAGCCGATTTTTCTTCATTCAGTACTTCAAATAGTTCTGTGATTTCCTGATTAGTGAAAGTGTGCGTAATGCAGAATTGTGTCATGAAATCAGAGCAAAATTTTAATTTATGTACTTTGCAACGTTTCTGTTTACTCTCAACTCGCCGTTTCAACCAACAGCAGACTCAGGATCCCATTGTCTGCGGGTCCAAGTACTACAGGTGTGTAAGAGACAAATTATATAGCCTATAGGTCCAAAATTGCATAACTTATCCTTTAACAGAAAAGGAACATAGATGACTGAATGTGATACCTTGAACATTTTCAAATACGTTTTAATCTGAGCACTACTAGCTGAGTTCAAGAGTGCTCTGCAGTAGCAGGCCGCCATTAGACCTGCTTCTCTGTCTAGAGATGACTGCAAGCTTCCTTCTTCTAGTGAGAGCTTGATGACTCATATCCTTTAGAGCGCTAAAACCATAAACTGCCATGTTGAAGCTCAGGTCATCCTCTTGACTTTACCTGTGAGGCTTTTTCAACCTGATCAAGTTTCAGGGATATTAACTTTCTATAAATTAAAGGGACAACACTGGCTTGATGTAATATCAGCAGACAGACCCATGCTGGGTCCAAGTAAGCTGAGGACGCAGCATTAACACATACCAGTGCTTTGAGGAAGTGTTGCACCAGGAACTCCTGTGCAGAGCTGATGCAATGCAGAGGAACTCAAACCCCACAGAAATAGGGAAGGGAGTATAGAGACGAACTAAACAGAAAAAGTAAAGTAATAAATGAGAGAAAACTGGAGTAAGAGAGGGATATAGAGACAGGGAGACAGAGAGAGAGAGAGAGAGAGAGAGAAAGGCGGCTCCAAGAGAAAAAAGAAACAAAACACGATTCTATCCCAGGAAAGAGCAGAACAAATAGGAAGCATTAAAAATAGCTGGTGAGAAATCCCTGTGTGTAGCAGCAGGAAGCCGGGAGTGAATGGGAGAGCCAAGGTGCCAGCTGAAAGGTCAGGGCTTCTTCCCCTGCTCTGTGCGGGCTTCAGTGACATGCCCAGATTCTGTCTGCCTCCCCTGGCAACAGCCCCGGTAGAGGTGGTGGACACTGGGCAATGCAGGATTACAGCTGTATAATGGTTCCGTTCAATGATGCCACCAAACTGATATAGCATACAACGGCCGGTATGAGCAGGTTACATGTGAATTCAAAGGTCCAGCACCCGAGCTTTAGGCCTAAAAATCGCTGGCAAAAATGAAAGCACATGCTTATTTTAAACCTCATAGCTAAGGACTACCAAAATATCTGTAAGAGGAGGCGCTTAAGAAGGCCGCCGTTCCCCGAGGGGCGACTGTTGTTCCGGCTGAGGAGGACTGCACAATGTGAAGGAACAGCAAAGAAAGGCTAATCATTACTAGCCAACACTGGTCTGTGTGTGGGGCGGCTGGCTACCCTCCCTGTAGCTATTCCCCCATGAGCCTGAGCTAAAACAGAAGGGGGCCGCTCCATGGCAGGCTTGGAGAGGTCAACAAAACAGACCGAGCCAGAGACAGATATGGTTGGCTCGCACAGAAAAGGAGTTATCCGTACTCCTGTGTATTGTCAGTGGTAAAGTACTGAGATTCTTCATTAAAAGTCTCCACGCATCTATTTTGGAAATAAACATTTCATGTCCCCCTCTCTGCTGTAAATCTCATTCGCCTCCATCCTTGCAATCATACCTTCACTTCAAATCTTAGCTCCTGTCTTCTTTAAAAAAAAATAAAAATAATGCCTTTTCTGCTTGGCTCTTATTTCTTTAATTGGGCATTCTAACTACACACCAATATGTGTAACATTTTATAGTCTGTGGCTTTGACCCTTCCACTCCTCACTATTGGCTGCTTGTAATGTTGGCAAAGATGATTGAGGAATTTGAATTTATTGTACCAATGCACTCTGTCGGCTGAATGGCTACAATAACACCATAAAACCTGGGTGATTTGTAGACCTAGCATACTTCCTTCCTGAGACAGCCCACTCTAGATCAATCAGCTCAAATCACAGAGATAGAAACTGCAAAATGAGACACATGGCTCCTGTTGCAAAGCTGCATTTCATAGCTACGCATCTTGAAATGCTGGAGCAAATGTAGAGACCATGATAAAAAAAAAAGAAAAAAAAGTACTTCCTTAAATTTGTCTATTTTCCGAAGGGGGAAGAAAGATCCTCCAGGTCATTCATCACACACAGGAAGCAAAGGGAGGCTTCGCAGACAGTTCGGGTGAACTGTTACTGAAACATTTCTCAACTATTCATCCAAGCGCATATATATCAGACAGAGGCTAAGTAAAAGTGACTGTCACATCAAGCATCTTTGATCTCAGTGCAGACCTGTCTCTACTTCAAATGTTGAAAAGAGTGGATTTGTCTGAGATTCGGTCGGAGCCATCCGGTCTACCGTTACAGAACATTTCAAATCTCGAACAGACCGTTGAGATCCAGGAAGTGACAGAAAAATGTCTTATCCCACATGACAGACTCTAGTCATACATTTACTGAAGTTGGTATAACTGCCGAACTGTTGATTTTGATCCATAGGTCAACACATACAGGTACTGTGTGGATTTAAATAAGCAATACTTAATCAATTCCGCGGATGCCTTGACATTACCTGACGGTCAAGACTGGCAGCACAGATCACGGAGATCAACTCCCGGTAGTTAACGGCTAACGATAGCTGCTATACACTTCATAACTTTGCAACTACTAACAGGCTAGTACACGTTAGGTGAATAGTTTGATACACCAATTCAACCACTACCGCAATACAATAAAGATAGTCTAAAAGATACAACAACCATCGCTGTTGGAAGTTGTTCGTCGGTTTTCTAACAAGTTGCTGTGGCACCTTTTATAAAACGGATGCACGCCTAGGTGGCAAGGTTAGTTCATATCTACCTTCTCAACTATTGCAATTTGTCCACCAAACTGTCCTACGAAGCCGTAATAGCTCTGAGATGTATGCTATCCAATCAAAAAGTATTATTTGAAGAGTTTATGAACTGTTTTATCATCTCTTACCGTTACTGCTGGTGCTGGGATATGCGCCTCTGAATGGCGGTGAGAGGGAGTGAAGCGGCAGCGAAATCTGAGTGAAGCTACCAAGAATAGCGGAGCCAACTTCCTGTCCACTGCTTTCAAAATAAAAGTGTTTATATGGCTATTTACATGAGGTGAATGGGAAATTTCAAGTACTAGAAGAGATACTTACCCTTATTACCACGCAAATTGTTCTTATATGATGATAGATTGGTATTTTCATCTTTTAATACATACTTATGTTAATACATGTTTCATTTAATATCATTTGGCAGCAAAACATCCAAACCCACTTCCATCAATCAGATTTCTGGGGACAAATGGAGCAATGAGTGATGACCGACAAAATATTTTTATTTAGTTGATATGATCGATGAAACCCATTAGATTGTAAATGCTACCATATATGGCTGAAATTGCACTTCTTGGACTGTTCAGGCCAAAAAAAGATACAAAAGCACAATTCAAAGCAAATTAAGTGAAGGTATTACCTAATTCAGGAAAAAAAATAGAAGAATTAAAGTGTTCTCACAATGTCAAAATTGTTATTCTTGAACCATATTTTGTGTGAACTTATATTGCACGGCCAATGTAGATTTAAAATGGAAAGGATTCAAAGCAAATGTCACATCCTGCTATCCAGGGGTATTGATAGAGTACAAAGCAAGTGAATTTAAAGCTTTTACCAGGTCAAACGGGGTCAAAGGGCTCCACTACTCAGGTCACCAAAATGTAATTGTGGCCTACATAACATTAATTGCAAACGAGTCACAGCCACATTAACTCCACAAGATAAAAATGTGATTCACGCTTTAATTTTGAAAAAACAATTCCTCAACCGGAAACTGCGTTCGTTTGAGGTATTAGTAACTTCACATAACTTGAGTTGGGTTGGTTGGGGTTCCGTAAAGTCACAACACGCTTCCGGGAAAAATGACGCGTACGACACTCGTGGGCACGGGGGCGCAGTCCAGACATGGTGGACTACAGGTGCTCACATTGCCGTTGACCCTCACATTAGCATGAGCTGTGATCTACACGTTTTAAAATCATTGCTTAGTCAAAGTTTTAGCACTCTCTCCTATCTAAAATCCTCACTCAGGTGCTTCTGTTGCAGCCTATGAGCGACAACAGAAGTGCATTATTCACTACTGAGACAGCGAAGGAGGTATGCAGTGAATCCGTTGATTGATTTATGTTGTGCGCAAGTATTTAGAACAAAAACATTTCCAACTATTGGATGTTCAAACTTAGTTGAATAGTCTTGTTACAGACTAGGAGGACATCTAGTGGTCAAACTGGGGTACTACATTTTCTTCTACATAATGTGTAGCGCTATTGTCTATGGCACTACTCAACTATTTAATAGCCAGTGAGCTCAGGATATTTCCGTCTTTAACCAATAATAGCTTCTAACTTATGTACAACTCACTCAGAGGTAATTCGTTAATACATTTCATTAACAATCAGGTGCTGTCTTTCTCTCCTTTATGTGTAGGCTGACAAATCACCCTATTTTTCAGCAATACCCTGCCACCCACACACTTACCCAAAATTACACCTAAAGGCCTACAACTAGTCTACTATGCATTCAACAGCTCCAATGGAGTAGCTGATGATAAAGGACCTAGTTCAAGAGATTAATGTCACAACTTTCAGCCCAAGACCCAACTTGAGTGAAATTGGTCTCATCCAGGTAATGAGTTTATTAAACTCATCATAGAGACCCATCAGTAACATTACTGCAACCATCTTGGGTCCTAAACAGGATTAGATTGATATGTCCACCTCCAATATTATGGATTTTTTTTCATTATACATTTGTGTAACTGATCAATATTACACCGGTTTCTATGGGAAGCACTTAACATGAATTGGTTTCAATAAGACAATTCTATTGGACTCCACACACCTATGAATATTTGAATTATCAGCACCTTCAGTTTTTTTTTCCCCAAAACCCATAGGTCAAACCATAATCCTTACCCATAGACTCACTGCTTAAGATCCCATCAGTACATTTGCCCCTCAACTACTGTACACAACATATAAATGACAAATAGGAAGAGACATCATATGGTTAATATGCACTGCAGGTTTTATTACACTGAACTACAGGGAAAAGGAATAGACAACAGGGAAAACCCAATTCCTGTCAACCTACAGTCAAAACCATTTTTCCTCAAAAAGAAAAAAAAAAAAAAATACTGGTAAAAAACACTTCGGAGAATTTAAAAGAAGAGATTGGTACATGAATTTCAATCACATTAGAAGACATCCAAGTGTAAAATATCCTGCACATTTCAATTCTGTAACAACTGCAACTGCCCTTCTGTGCAGACAGGAGGGGAAGACAACCAGGAAGACTGGCTTCGGTTCTTAGCTGGTGTCCATCTGAGGAGACAAAACAAAGACATCGAAATCAGACGGCTGCCAACATTAAAAGCTTAATTGATAACAGGTAATGTGCTATTGACTGCTGAACTTACCCTGGCATTGTAGGCGTCTAACTGGGCATCTAGCTCCTCTGCAGAGAGCTGCTGCTTGCTGCCCGCCCCGCGGCCGCCGCCACCACCTCGCCCCCGGCCTCTGGCTCCGCCCGCCCCGCGGCCCCCGCGTCCTCTCTGCATGCCTCCGAAGCCACTCACGCGATTTCTGTTCATGCCTCCACCGCCTCTGTTCAGGCTGGAACAAAAGTGGCCATCACACTTTCTGTCCACGACATTAACAACAACTGTGTGTGAAGTTCAAGACGGCTGCACTCACTTACCCCTGCATAGGTCGCCTTTGTGTGTCGATCTGTGAGGTGACGAGCTGTATGTTCATGGGGCGTCCTGAAAAGATAAATCGTTGTCATTAACCCACAAATTTGGGGAGGAGGGTTCAAAGCAAGCAGATGTGTCAAAATTAAGCTTTGGACATACCATCAAGTGGGATACCATTATACTGTTTCATGGCCTTGAGAGCATCTGCTCTCCTTTCGAAGTGGACATCTGCGGTGCCCAAACTCCTTCCAGACCGGTCGTAATGAACTGCAGCCTTCTTCAGAGTCCCAAATTCGGCAAAAAGTTCCTGAAAAATAAGAAAACGATGAGCCGTCTCACTTTGCTGCAACCTCTCCACTGCCAGCCCAATGGCAACATGCTCATCTCAGGTCACTGCAAACACATGGTGATATGAATTGGTCAAGTTGCACAACAAGTACCTGAATGTCTGCGTCTGAGACACCAAAGTCGAGATTGGAGACAAGGAGCTTCCCTCCAGTTTCCACACCAGCTCCGCCGCCGCCCCCGGCGCTGGCATTGAAGCCATTGTCGAACATGTCATGCTGCCACTTATCCGGAAGCTGCTTAGGCTGCAACAGATGAAAGAGAACGCACCTGCTGACTTCAGGATCCCCTGCCTCTGTCAATCACAGAGTCCACACGGCTGGGTGTTGGGGCAAGCAGGGGCTCCACTTCCAACAGGGCCAGGGTGCTCAGCTCCCCCATGAAGGTCCCCAAAGTTCCCTGCCCACCCCATCACTACAGGCAAGTAAATCAGTTCAGACAGAAAAGGAAATTGAACACACGGGACAAGCAACTAAAAACTATTCCAGCACAAACTTTTGTCAAGGGGTTTGAATTGTGTTTTGCGCTATACATAATTTAAAATGTAATTAAAACATTTAAGGTGGTTAAGCTTAGTGACATCTGCTGAGACTTGATATAGCCATTTAATATTGACTTTAAAGCCACTGTACACAGCTGATCCACATTTACTTGTTATTGCCCGCAAAATCCCCACAATCTCTATACTAAACCCTAAACATCTCAGCCCACCCCGGCTAGCTACCAATATTGCCCACTGTTCTCTTGCCATCTGCGCCTCCACCAAGGCTCTCCAGACGGCCATCTCGAGGGGAAATGATCCTCAGGTACACAGGTCGCTCTCTGAAGCAGCGGTGCCTCCGGCGTTGCGCGAGGTTCCTGGCCCGCCCAAGAGTTCTTTACAAGCCATGAAAAGGCTTGCATGGAAGAAGTGTCCATGAGATTGGGATGGAGCAGAAATGCAACTAGAAAGGCCAACTATCCATTCTATGCAATGGTGGTTATCTGAGCGTCCATTTTGAACCCACGCCATTTTGATTGGGGCTTGGGTGTCTAGTTACTCATTCACACTTAAGAGTGAAGGTATGCCTTAAAAGAACACTATCGGGGGGTTAAAGTCCACTGCTCCATCCACAAATAATAGCCACACTGGTTGAAAGCCACCGAGATGGCATTGTTGTGTAAACCCGCCAGCCACTCCCAAACAAAGGCCGCCAAGCCACAGCACCGGGACAGCACGCGATGGATCAGAACTACGCTCCCAAAAGTGATGGAAAAATCTTCACTTGCAGATGTATTTGTCGATGAGGTGGTTTCCTTTCGCCATCATTTCAACACTGGGTGGAAAGCACTGCTATTGACCGATGACTACCACTAATTTGATGGTTTGTGGATGCTGGATTCAAAATGGCGCTGCCAAGGCCTTGAAGATTAAAACAGACGATCCAACTTTAGCTAGTTAGCCAACATGGCTAGCGCACTAGCTCACTCCAACAGCCTCTTCTTCAAAAATGGTGCAACACATATGGGTTGGGAGAAAGGACACACTATGTATACAACTTCCATTAATGCTTAACCGCAAATTAGAGAGCTCTCCTCTTTGAGGAAAACTCGACGGTTAGCCATATATTTGACTAGCTGGCTAGCTAGAGGGTAGCTAGCAAGCCTATTGAAGATTAGAAGGATGTCACCCAGGCATTTTCAGGTTGCCACGGGTTTTTCCTTTTTCTGCTCATTCCTCTAACTTTCTCATACCCTGCTGTAAGGCGTCGGTCTGCCTCTACCGCGGCTCAGGTTCTGTCGGCTCCTCATGGGGCCGGATCCGCCGCCTCGGCCTCCAAATCCTCCCCCGGTGCCTCCAAGACGCCCAACACCACCTCCTCGGCCCCCGCCTGAGCCTCCGCGGCCACGGCCTCTTCCACCACGGCCTCCACCTCTCTGCTGCCTGTTCTGTTTGATAATGTCGTCTAGAGACATATCCATTTTATCCGTCATTATGCTGCTCCAATAATGCTAAACTTTAAACGAAATATAAAAAATACACCCTAGCCTGGATTGGTCCCACTCCCTGCCCTTCTAAACCGCGAAGGTCTGCCTCGACGGAAAAACACAATGAACTAGAGTCAGCAGCAGGATATAGGGAAAACAACTCGTACGTACTGTACGTAAGTATGACGACATCCCGCAGTGTTCCGTGGCTCCACCTCTAAGTAATATCCTACTTGATCTGTTTACATATCTGTGGACCTTCAGTTTGCTCCCATCCACCATACCAACTCCTTTTTAATATGAAGGCCCTTTTTCTTAAAACACTGGATTTGTGAACATCATTTCATCATTACAAAGTATTTTTTTTCAAAACATAGATGATGAGGTGATGGTAAAATGCATGTTTTGTAAATGTACAGTGGCATTGTCTATGGATGTGTCCACAGTGACATTCAGTCTGGTCAATGTCTATGCAAGATCAATGCAAGTAGGAATATTGTAAAAGTCTTTTATTCAATGTTTTGTTTCAAGGCTGGGGAGTCAATCAAGGGCAGCATACTTGGGGAGGTCTCTACTTAAAGTCCATTTCAGGGCGAGAGGAATTCATATTAAAAATGTTGGCGTTCTACATTGCATTTGGCTTCCAAAACTTGCCCATAAAGTGTGATTTCAATATGACCATTCCAACACTTCTACAACTCATCTATCAAACTATCTTTCAAAAAACAAACAAACAAAAAAATAGAAGTCAGCCCTTCAGCATTCTCCTCCAAGGTCATATTAGTAGATTTGTAAAGAAACAGGGTTTGTATTTAAGACTGCAGTCTTTTGTGTCCTGTGGAGGGTGTTTATGAACAGTTTGTACCTCAGCATCAGATGTCAGCAAATTTTGATGAAAGTTTGCATTAGTCCCGTTCAAATAAAAAAGAATGTATCTGAAGAATTCATGACTTGGAAAAAAAAACGTGGACCAAAAGAGGGGAGAATTTCTGTTTCTTGAAATCCCAGTTCTTTCCTTCTTATTCAGATGGAGAGAAAAAAGGAGTGGGGTAGAGAGAGAGGGAGAGGTAGAGAGAGAGAAGGAGGGGAGGTTGCTATGGTCCAGAGTTTAGAAAGGAAATTGGCATTCTGAGCTAGACTGGCCAAGAGGGCTGACTTGCTGGCTGACAGAGGGCTGATGGAGGAAAAGTTCCCAAGAATAATGGGTGGAGAAAAAAAAGCTGCTGGACCATCATGAGAAAGACTAGGACTTCTTGGAGTCTTGTGTGTTGCGTTTCTTGAGGTCACTCAGGTCCACTGGTGTGAAAGCTGCAAGAGCAGACAGAAAAAAAAACAGTTATTTATCCTGTGCCTGATCAGTACTAATCCTTTGGCCACAAATACGACATAATCCACTTCAGGCACTTACAATGTAGGTTAGGATTTGGGTTCTTTTCCACATATTCCTGTGGTCCACGGTCGTTGCGTTCACTGTTTTGCGTTGATCTGATGTCTCTGAGCACACACTGCCAGGCTATGAGAGAGCAAAGGCAACAATGCTTTTGGTTACATTCAAAAAGTCTCATCCTGAACTGGGAATTGTGCTGAGGCTTGTTTGTAAGGACATTAGACAGGCTGAAGTGCAGGCTGGGGTAGATGGACAAAATAATTTGCATAAAAGCAAGTCTACAAAAGAGTGTTTTAAGAAGTGATTTAAGTGATACTGATTTGACACTATACAGACAGAAAAATTATAGTATAGACTGAAATACAGGCTGGCGCAGATTGAAGGTTCAACTGTACTGTATAAAATGTGAGACACCTGTTTGTGTCGGTGTTGGAGGGCATACTTACTATCATGGATAAAGCGCACATTTTCCTCATGTGCTGGAGTGAAGAGCTCCCCACTGTTAGTAGGAGACCGGGGGCTTGAGGTCCGCTTGTAACTGTTCACCATCCTGGGAGCAGATGAGCTTTACGAACATGAAAATAAAAAAAGATTAGTAGCTGATAGATAGATAGATAGAATACAGAGAAATGAATTTACAGCATATATATGTATATATAGCATGTGCAAAATATGTGTCAGATTCACATTTATATGTCTACACAAGGCAACGTGTCTAGATGTGCAGATGTGCATTCAAAAAACTATTAAACTATGTAATGTTCAGTAACATATTTAGATATATGGCAGTCAAATCAACAGAAAGAATTCAAAGTCTATCAATGCCATTTTTTTCTGTGCAGGTAGCCAGGGCTACACAATATAGACAAATTATCATATGGCAATTATTTTGATTGATATTACAGTTGTGACAAGGCTTGTGATATAAAACTCTAGATCTAGGTTTTACTTCAGTGTAGGGAGATCAAACAAAGGCCCTGCACTGAACAAAAAATATAAAAAGCCAAAATGACATTATTTTTTAAATGAGAGCACAATTGTTTGGTTGGCAACAGTTTCAGTAGTTCTGCAAAGGTAGATTGTAGGAATATATTTCCTTAGGAACTCCCGCTGATTTCCTCAATTGGTCTAGAGTTTCTGGACCTGAGGGGGATATTTCTGCTAGGAAACATTGCATTACCACTACTGCACGCACTGACTGTTTTATGAAAATGCTCATATCGCAACCTTTGCAATATCTGTATTGTATTATTCAATGTTGCAATACATTGATGAGTTTGTGATATTGTTCACTAATTTTGTGTACAATACTGACTACTGAGTACTTTCTCTGACACTGAGAATTTTGGAGAAGAAAGTTTTGAAGGAAAATATTTTTCTGAAAATATTCTGCAGACTGTAGTAAGAGTCTTAGTAATACGATAAAATTGCATTCTCTAATATTATTTGTCATGTAATTAATGGATAAGTATCAATTCAGCGTCATCACATAGCATTATGCTGGTATTTGTTTCTTGGCATCAGTGGTGTTCAATTAATCGATTACTACCTGGTCAATATCTACATTCAGTATCAATGCACTGCTACGAAGTAAGATATTTTTCTTTAAAGGAATAGTTCACCCAAAAATGAAAATTCAGTCATTATCTACTCACCCTCATGCCAGTTGAAACACGGGTGAAGTTTGTTAGTCCATAAAACACGCCCGGAGATTGCTAGCACAAATTCGTAGCAGCGTTCTCCAAAAAAACTGAAGTCTTTGGTGACAGATCTTTAGAGTTCCGAAAAGAGCAGAAAAAGAACAAACAAGACTAAGAGTCTAACAGCTCCGCGAGGTTGAATTTTGTGGCAGCGTCTCTGTCGGTAATCGAACTCGGGTCTCCCACTTGAGAGTCTGCAGTCTAACTCCCTGCGGGCCACGTGACCCATAAAGTGGTGAACAGGGTTGAACAGTTAGTGGAAAAGACTGATATTGATGCCATTATTTAGAGCAAATTTTCACTACAGCCAGTTGTTTCCAAGAAACGGTTGCGCATGCACAGTCATGTGAATCTCCCCCACTTTACACTCCTAGTCATAGAGCTATGTCACACAAACTGAAAAAGCTTCACTTGGACCTAACATTACCTTTTCGGTCTGTTTCCTAGCTGCTGTGTACGAGGCATATTTTTACAATGGGGGTACAGTCCTGCATGGAACACCGGCCGTGTCTCTACAAAGAACAGAGGTATGTGAAATAATTTACATGTATAGTGTTAGAGTGAGCAGACGTTTGAAAGTCTGATAAGTATGTGGATAGCGTTATAAGTCACTTTCAGCAGAGTTTTTCAGTTTGTGTGACAAGGAGTGTAAACAAGGAAGTGGAGGACATTCACATGACTGCGCAACGTTTTTTCGAATACAACTGGCTGTAGTGAAAATTTGTGCTAAATAATGGCATCAATATCTGTCTTTTCCACTAACTGTGGGATCGATGGATTCAGGAGACTTCGATTATGCTGCAAGAGCTGTATGGAGTAATTTTATGGATATTTTCTGTTCTTTTTCTGCTCTTTCCGGAACTCTAAAGATCGGTGCCCGCAGACTTCAGTTTTTTTGGAGAACGCTGCTACGAAGTTGTGCTGGCAAGCGCCGGGTGTGTTTTATGGACTACGAAACTTCACCTGTGTTTCAACTGGCATGAGGGTGAGTAGATAATGACTGAATTTTCGTTTTTGGGTGAACTATAACTTTAATAGTCACATCATAGTCTATAGACTTAGATTGTGCAGCTTTATGAACAATAAGCTGTCAAAATCCCAGTTATCTGACACAACAGGCTGCCTACACAAAAACACCACTCCAAGTTCTTCATATTGAGTACTTGCCAATAACAAGACTGATCTAAGTACTATAATTGATATTCTGGCAGTGCCTTAGGACATAATGAAAAAGGGAGTCTGTGTACAATCTATCACAAAAAAGGACATTTAATACAATGGATCATTATAGCAGCCTCAAAATTGCCTTGTACTTGGTTCTTGGTATTTCTGGCTCCTCTAATACCACGTTTCAGTACTTTTGCATTTAACATTGGCCCAATATGTGACATCGGTATCTGCATCAACACCTACAACCTGTAAAGGTTTCAGACCTGGTCATTCTGTTTGCAGTCTGCACTCGCTCTTCGCTCCTCTATGGTGAATGGATAGGATTTGAAGAATACAAAGGTTCCAATATCTTCTGTTGAATTCTAGCGATGGACAACAAAGTGACAGCATTAGTAGGCTCAAAGCTCAAGATCAAAGCGGTCAGTTTATGAATCATATAACACAGAATTAGACTAAGATTACAGCTAACTATGAGGAGAGTCAACAACTCACAATGTTGGTTAGCTAGCTAGCAGTGTTCAATTTACTACTTGCTAGGTAGGCTACTTAAACGTAACTGCAAAGCACCCACTTATGACAAGGGGTTAGTAGTAACGTTACCACAAGGATTGGCGGCTAGCTAGATAATTATAATATGTTGCGAACGTTTTGTTATAAGGAATACAAAACATATGAACAGTGAATGTTGACGTTAGCTAACCAATAGGGCTTTTGTTTACGTTTGAGCTAACACTGGCATGCTACCGAGCCAACCAAAATTGTGGCTAGGTTAGTCAAACTGTGATGTACAAGAAGATAGCATGTATGTTTGTAAAAGGTCCTCATTTCTGCTTGTTTGACATTCCTGTCCCAGTATATTATGGTTCAGGTGACGGCTATAACCTGGCTGACACAATACTGTTAAGTAGTTAGCCAGCTAGCTAGCGACTCATACGATTAGACTGTCTTATCCTAGCTAAAAGCACTAACATGTAACGTAACTAGCGTTAGCGTCGCTAGTCCCAGGTAGTTAGAAAGTAGCTAACCTTAATTATAAGATCTATACAATAGCGTCATAATTTTAAGATATTCCACAAACCTTTTCTTTGATCTTTTCTTTCGCTTTCTTTATTCAGACAGTGTGTACGCTGTTAGGCCTGGCTAAAACGTTGCCAATGCCAACCAATCATTTCCGGGCAAAAGACACGGAAGTGAAACTACTCAACTACAAACTTCCCTGATTCTAGATAATACTTACGTGCTCAACTAAGGACCTTTAAAATAATAAATAATAGGCTAACCAATATAAAGATTGTCCAACAGAACATACTGGAGATCAGTTACAGAATTAAAATCTTGATTATTGGTGCTGAACAGTATGTTCTTGGCCAGGTAAACGAGGTAATGATCTTACTACTGGGACCAGCAGATCTGTTTCAAACTCTCAGACAATGCCCGAGTCATAAATTGGTTGTTTTACATAACTTTCAAAACATTTTTTTTTTCCACCAAAACTTTTCCTTCTAAATACCATATGGACCTTTATTTTTATATCCTACACCAAAGCTCTGATCTTCTCTACAATAATGCCATCATCAAGGGGGGAACCAGGACAGTTGTCTCAGCTTAAAGGGGCTAAATGATCAGTTAGGGGCAGTTGACTTATTTTCATAAGTCATAAAAGGGGCAGATGATGTAAATCCCGCCCCAGGAATACAGCAGCCCTGGTATCATAATGAAGTATTTCCACTGTTGTCACCTACTGTTGTCACCTATTGTCACTATATTTCAAAAAAATTCTCCCATTATAAATATAGTTTCTATATCATAACAGGCTATTTTGTTATGTTTTGATATTTTATGGTATTTGGTTTGTCTAATAAAAATGATAAAAGTGCAGAGTATCAAAATGTCCAAATGGGAGCAACACTTAATCAATCAATCAATCAATCAATCAATCAACACTTAATCAAGTCTTTGTATCTATAATATATAATAATGGACAGTAATGCTTGTGTTGAAAAGCTACAGCTCTACTTGAATTGATGATGGCATATGGTGAAATTGCAGGTGTGTAGTGTCCAGTCTGTGTAATACACTATTCCTTATTCTTTAACAGATTACACCACAACAGCTTGGTCGTATTTATAAAACGTGGCTTTATTTACGAAAACATGTACAAAAATAATTATTGAATTTATAAGACTTTCATCGCTGACATTCATATTGTTTCAGCATACTGTTTTCTAATACAGAAAATAATAACAGCAATACTTGAGAGGCAAAATGGCAGCGTAGCAGTAGAAGTGCATGTATAGCAATAACTTGATGTTTTTATTGATTTCTGGCCTATCAATGAAGTATTCATTTGGATGTTCCTCTCTCTGCCCAGCAGTAAGGACACATAACTCTTCTTATAAGACATGAACGATCCAGCCCAAATTCAAGGTTTTAGATTCAATAATTGACAATAATATGGAAACAGAGGGTCTCAAAGTGCAACCAGCATACTTGCAAATGATTGCTTCACATGGAAGGTTAACACAATTGATAAAATGCTTAAACTGAAAAGCTCATAAGGACAGAAATGAATCTCATTTTCTTCAGCAGGAAATAGATATTAAGACCTGCACCATGGATTAATTATAAAGATGAAACTTCCAGACACAATGGCACAGTGTTGTGTTGTGCGACATGAGCTGAGAGTGAAAATAAAGAGCTGTGAATAGCACATAATGGCAGTAAGATAATGTCACAAAAAAACCAAAGTACCAAATGAAAAAAAATTAAGCAAAGCCCCAGAAAGAGAAAAGCAGCTTAACAATGTATAGCTTAAAAGTCTTATGCAAAAAAAAAAAATATAAATAAAGCAATTTGTGTCACTCGTATGAAAATAATAAACAGAACCACCTTCTTCTTTCACAGGAGCGGTGGCATGGTCCAAGCCCCGGCTATGCTCTTCCACCCTGGCACATGTTTGTTTGGTATTGTATGCCGTTTGTGTTGTATATCGCTTTCCATTCCCAAAATGGCTGTTCACTCTGTCCCTTCTCGCTGATCCCCCCGAGGTCCATTTGGTGCATAATCACACACAGCCAGTCTCAAACAGTTTGGCCAGCTCTTGGCAGTCGGGGTCGATGAGGTCTGCAGGCTTCTCTCCGCTCTCATTCTCTGCCTCTGTACTGGCTCCCATGGCCAGCAGGTAACTGGGTGGGGCAAGAAGGAGAGTACTGTTAACCCAATGGGAGATTCACAAAAATCTATAAAAAAAAAGTCATAGTTTATTGGTGCAACTGATGTCTTTTATCCTCGACATTGGATCTATTGCATAAGACTTTGAGCAAAGTATTTTTTTATTGTTTCACTCTCTCAACTTCATGACCTCAGAATTATAGGGTTCCATATGATTTAATTTTGGTCTAAGATGAATTATTCAGATAATCTAGCTGTATAAATGTGTCTATAGATCTTGCAAAAGTTAGAAAATATTTTGAAAATAGTGGGCAAAAGTGAAAATTAACAACAGTAATATTAGTTTTGCTACATGGAATGTGAAAATTGTAATGCTTATCAAGACATGCTCATCTTTCTTCCTTATGCAATTGCACTTATGTAATTCAATACAATATATACCTTCTGACATTTTGACATTGTGAATTCTCTCATATCCACTGATTGAAATGGCTTCTCTTTTAATCCCTGGGCTTGCTTTATACTGCACACTGCTTTTTGTGTATGCTGATGGGTCTCTACTTGAAGTGTGTCACTGTTTCATGTATGTTTTACAAGAGACAGATGCATTAATTCAATTTCTAATGCCCATTGTTTATGTTCAGTGTCACATCCAGTTTGATCCAGTTCAGTCAGGTCAGTGTGGTTAGGTAACCACTTCTTTCCCTTTCGGAGAGAGGTTTCATCCATGCGTGTTTCATAGAGAAGATGCTAACTTTGAATCTGATATTTTGGTTTCAGACATTTCTAATTGTTCTATATTCATATTTCATATCTGTGTTTTGTAGGTTAGAGTTTTATTAAACCGACTCTGTTTAGAAATCAGAGGATAAAGATTTGAAGGAGCGAGTCTATCTGACCATGTTGCTGAAAAAAGAGCAAGTGTGCCCAGCCAAGGTTAAAAGGTTAAAAAGGTCAACAAAGAGGGATTACCTGGCGATTTTCGGGAAGCCGTCACTGCAGGCCATGTGAAGTGGCGTCCAGCCATCCTCATCCCTCTGGTGAACGTCAGCGCCGTATTTCACCAGCAGCTTCACCACCTCCAGGTTCCCCGTCAGGACGGCCTCATGGAGCGCTGCCATACCTGCACACACACACACAGCACCATACATGGAGCCAGTCAGACTGAAGCACTGCTGCACACGACCCACGCAGTCAGTTCGGTCTTCAAAACTATTTGGAGCCTTTGGTCGTCATTAGTTTATGGCATTAGAATGACTGATAATTTTAGATGTGTTAGGGTGACAGTTTTAAACCCCTCTGGGCCAGTCAAAACTGTGGAGGGAAGACTTTGCTCACCTGAAGGGAAGAGGGTATCCACACGAACCTTCCTCGCTCTCATGAACCGACCAATTTGCTCCATGTCGCCGCGTCTTACAATATCCTGGAAGATGATGTCATTGGGGAAGTGCACAGCTCGCTTTGCGGGTGCGACAGGTACCACAGGTGCGGGGTTCTCCTGCGCTTGCGTGTGACGTGTTGAGCTGTACCGCGATCCTTTGCTGTACGAAGGGACGTATGTTGACGTGGGCTTGTATGTGGATGTGTAATGTGACGGGGTGTAATGGGATGTGCTGTAGTGTGTTGGGGTGTACTTTGTCGTGGAGGTATATGTGGATGTGTAGTGAGTTGGCGTGTAGTGGGTCGGGGTGTAGTGTGTCGGTGTGTACTGGGAGCTGCGCGTGTATGATGACACTGGAACATGGTAGCTGTACTTCATCCCTGCAGCGGCCACGGCTCTGCCTCCCCCTGCTATCAGCCAGGAGGAGGAAGGGAGAAATCCAAGAGAACGCACCAATCCAATCAAAGAACAGTATCCTTTGTCCTGTGTCCTTTCCCCCACTCTTTTTATCCTTGTCTTCACCTCCCTCTTATCCTTCTGGTTTCCAGCTGGAGCAGCTCCTGCTGCTACTCACTCTGCGGAAAACAAACACTTTCCAAACAGCTTGCTTCGCTTCACTGTATCCCAATCCCCTTCTTTTTGAGCTTCTGGTTCCCCGACTCTTGCCTCCTGTGTATTTCTTCCGTCTGTATCTGGAATTGTATTTGCACAGTGTGTTTGCCGTTGCACAGGGTGGTCGCCTGATGGGGCAGGTGGGAGAGGGTCCCTATATATCCTCTGTAGGGCTATTTCAGGGCCTAATATCAAGTGACTTCAGCTTAGAAATGAGTGGCCCTCGTCCGGCTCCTCCCACTTTACAGTCACATGCCCACTGACACTGCTCCCACCCCTTGGCCCATAAAAAATGTTGACAGCCAAGATGTTCCCTTTGCGTCTTGCCCAAGGCGTCCTACCACATAAACATCCAAACAACTATCATCAATATCAGAGCTGGGGGTATTAGATTCTGGGCAGCTGAGGGAAATCGAATGTTTACAGTACTTCAAATGCACATTTGTGGGAAGCTTGGAGCCATGTTATTTCCCAATTTTGGAGTATTGCAAGCAACATCATAGGTCACAGTTTGAGAGTCACTTCTATGAATCAGGACAAGTTGTTTTTATACCATCAATGAGAGAGATGTATTGCAGGACAAATAAGCAACAGTAAAACAGCAATGTCACATGAGTTCATTTTGGAATATGGTGTTGATTTGTTTGCTTACATCATATCTGATGGTGCATTATTAGTCAGTTATACCAGAGAGATTTCAATAAAAGTGAGATCACATTTTGGATTTCTAGAAAACAGGAGGACTTCAAGTAGTTTTTAATTATTTTCTATAATAGCTTTAGTGTTTCTTAGTATCAGTGCTTTCATGCCATTGACCCGTGTTCCTTCTTGTGTTCCCATTGACCTGCGGTCCATCATGTGACTTGTGTGCTCTATGCCTGCCCTTTGCATCAGGACCAGCTATATCAATACAGTTCAGACACTGAAGATGTTAACTGTAGGAATGTGGTTTTGGCCAACTGTCACGTCATAGGGGCATAACTCAAAGGCACTAAATTTAACCCCTCTCTGTAGATGCCATTGGAAAGTCATATGGTTTTAGTTGTCAGAAATGCAGCCATTTACAATGCCTTGCATTCCAAGATTTTCAGAGAAATAATTAGAACTCCCTCAGTAAGAAATGTAAATGAGTTCATGATAGCATGTAAAGCAAAATTTAGCTTTTCATTATTGGTTTTGATCTCTATGATTGTATCCATGCTAAATGTATGAGCATTTACATTTATAGTCATAATTATCAAAATATAGAATAACACCTATGTTTATCATCACTGAGAGTGTGTGAATTGTACTGTGACATTGTGCTGGTGGCACCAGCTGTCCCCAGATGGGCTTGGCAGAACTGGATATAGCTGGATCTCAAAGCCTTTGGAAGTGAACTTGGGCATTTTACAGAAGCTGCCAGTGTGGCTGAAGAAATAACATAGTGACCACCCACCGGTTTTCTCTTGCCAAGACTCTCATCAAGCCACTGCTATGCCTTAAGGGACAACCTTGTTCCAGAACTACATCTGTTCTAATACAAGCTTTATCCTGCAACGCTAATGCTTTACTGAGCCACATTTCTGCATATATGACCGGTCTACATTTTAGTTATAGTTATATTTTAGTTATATGTGAAGTGGAGAGTGTATGGGAGCTTATTCCTTTCAGGACTGAGAACACAAAAGCGTGTCATGAAATGATGCTTGGTTTAGAGCAGCGATGCAGTATATTTTGTAAGCGAACCTGAGGAAGCAACAAGCGAAACGCGTTGTTCGCTCCTTAAGCCTATTTTTGCAAATGCTAAGAAAAATAAAGATGTGAGTATATTGTCATCAAAGTCTAACAGTGTGCGGTTGGATAATTCCTTTATATGGACTATCTTGTATTCCTGCGACCAACCAGCACCTGATTGTAAGTGGCTGTGCACAGGCGTCTTGACTACTACTTTGCAGTATATTTCATGTTGATATGAATACTGTGGTACCCTGTGTTACACAACCAGAAGAGGGAGATTCTATCTGACTCGCCATATCTGAACAGGAAATGATCAGTGAGTAACCCCACCTCTGAAGGCCACTGCTCATTATTCGGTTATCTCCTCCCTGTGCAACTGGTTGTTATAGGTCTACACAGGGAAGCAGGGGGTAAAAGAGGCTTAGAGCTCATGTCTAGACAAATTGAGGTGAGAGTAATTGAATGTTCACGGCTCGAGGAAGAGACTTTTAAAGCAGCTATCAGGTTCCACAGTCTCTTATATGGTATTTTGTTGAGGGAGTGCTGGGCCTCCCTGAGCAATGGTGATACCCCATCCCAGCTTCCTTCGCTCCCTGCCACAACGTCTTCCCCTCCAGGAGAAATCCAGACCACAGTTGGTGGAAAATGTTTGTTTGTTACACTCCGGCGTTACTCTTGGATACATGCCAGTAAGGGCGCTCACGCGTTTCGGCCTATACCTTAGCAGGCAATTATAGCCTGCTATACATAGACGCAGCCTGGCCCCTACATGCCCTTTAGGTTGCATGTTACAGTCTGTCAAATTACCAAGAAGTCAGTGTTGAAAACATCCAGATGTATGGATCTGCACCAAAGACATTAGCACCACTAGTCCTTGACGGAAATGGGATTATTCTAATGTTGCAGATTCTGGTGTCATTAGCTCCTTCAGACATACATCTGCCTGCCCAAGTGAGCAGGCTAGTGAGTAACTATGGCCTCAACGTATGTCTTGCTAGCATGTATGGTTTAATAAACGCTTTAACACCACCATGTGTTTTGAGTCTGTGATGGAAAGTAATTAAGGGGTCTGAAGGCACAGGAAAGCAGTTCTCCATACTCTATAACCCAGTGATATTGTCTGTTTCAGGATGTTTTGCTGTGTGAGGTGAATACCTGCCTATCATGTTCACTGAGCATGGCTGTATTTATTCATGTTTAATGTGTAAATGTGTCTTTCAGGTAGAACAGGCCTAGCAGAGGCTATTAACTAATCCAGTGCAAATTGAGATTGGTTGTCCTTCCAACATTAAGCCTGAGCCTGTAAAAACAATGTTTATGATTTTGTTTAGATTAAAATGAGACCCTTATTCCAACTGACTTAAATCACATAGCATGGATAATCAAAATCAGATACTGACAATTTTTTTTGACAGAATTTAGTTGACAGTCAGTGCTCACAACGCTCTTTGTTTCACCTTACTGCACAGCGTTTCAGCCCTATACGGCCAGGTATTCAATAATGGACAAACAGTTTAGGAGGCATGAAGCCAAAGCCAAAAGAACGGCCATGTTAATAGCAACCTGTCACAGAGACTTATCAGTGGGCTATACATGTTACAAACCAGCCAGCTATGCATTCCTTAACACTCTGTTGACTGAGTCGTGTGATGCAGGTAGGAGACAGGTTGGTGACTCCATACCCTAAAAATAAGTTCTGTGAAACATCCTGTTCTTGTATAGCATGTTATGAATTCAGGCTGCTGTCCTCATAAACATTGCTGTTTAAAGAGGTCAGTGTAACAGAAGCAATACTATCTCTTTGACTGAAAATTCTGTTAGAATAATCCTTATCTATGCATAAATGTAGTTTCACAGCTCTACTATGTGTCTTAACAGGGATTATAAGCAAGACTAGGTTGCATGCTGTCTAGAAAATGCAGACCTTTTGCCAAGTTGGCAGAAGGTATCTTTATACCAAAACACTGCCAGTTCTTGTCTGCCCCTTGTGCGTAGCATCATGAGCCTTTTCTCAGAAAGCACTCCACTGTCCCGGGCACATGCAGCCCCGTGGGGGACAACAGGGGCCGTGGTATGCTGGTACCAGGGGTGAGAGACAGGCAGCAGATGAACACACCTGGATTACTGGACAGTAAACATGGTAGGGATTGGTCTCTGTCTGGATTCCCCCAAGCCCAGTGGGAGATACACGCTCGGGCCGAGAAGTATCTAGTTACGGCACGCGTACCGGGCTCAAAAAAACCGAGCCTAAATCTAAATCAGGAGCCAGTAATCCTCAGTCCTTTGCTGGGAGAGAGACTGTGATGCCAACTGCAATCACCACTGTCAAGAGTGTGGAGATGGTTCCATCTTGGGACACTAGTGATGAGACTCAAACCCAAAGAGCAGACTAAGAGTCAGGGTCACCTCCCGGTTAATGATTCAGAGAGGTGAAATGTTCTTCAGTGCAAATCTACGAAGAATCTAGAATAGGCTTTCTAGATATCACAAGAACTAGGTTTGTGAGTAGAGGAAGCTGGTGCTTCAACTGCCAAGTTAGTAACAGCTCTGTCTCATAAATAAGTCAAAATCATTTGATTTGATTTTGCCCTTTCAACAATAGCAGGAGTGTGAACTGAGTAAAAATGTGGCTATTCAAGAACTGCTGTAGCTGAGTTGAAGTGACATCAATAATGCTGTAGATAAGAAACACTTCTTTCCACTGTGGCCCTTGGTGGATAACAAATAACATGTAATGGACGCTGATAGATGACAACAACCAAACCAAGTCAGTTCATTTAAGAAAGGTGATGTTTTGGCTGAGTGAATCTCTTTTCATTTTAATCAAACTACAGCTAACACAGTCTAAAGTCATCTGCTTATTGTATTCCACATGAGCGTCATCCTCTAAGTGGATCCTCTGGTGTATGCAGACTACAAGATCAAGTGGTGTGACATGCATCCACAAACAGATGAGCGGACAGCTCAGAGTCCGCACCCTGAGCCACACAAGCACACAAGACAAGCCAACCAAAAGTAAATCGGGCCTGGCTGCCATCTGGTCCTACATGCATGGCATGACCCTCATGGTTACCATGCCTCCGGACTCTAAAGTTGCTGAACCCCCCCAAGTCACGAGCACATAGTTTCCATGGAGATTGGTCCATATTCATTACCACTAAGTGAATGAAGATCATTTTTGAAATACCATGCTATTCAAATAGCATGTTTGTACCTTTTTTTAACCTTATTTTGATACTTTTGCACTGTCAGTGACTATATTGCTTGGTTTAGGTTGACATAAAACTCTGAAATATATTGTCATTTCTGGCAATATATAGGGGACCATGGTGAAAACAAATGATTAAATAAGAGAGATTGACCTCCTTGAGATTGTGATATAACATAGAATAATTCAAGATACATCTTCACAGAATGTACTTTTAAAGCATGCCCTAGTTTTTCTGTTCCTGACATGTCTTTCTCTGCAAACAGCATATCTATCACGCAAGCCAAGGAGGCACCATGTCAATTTTACAGATATATTTAGCTCTCTCTCTCTCTCTCTCTCTCTCTCTCTCTCTTTCTCTCTCTCTCTCTCATTGATCACTTTAACAAATGCAGCTAGAGTTTCTCAAAGCTGTTATCAAACCTGAGGAAAATTACTATGCTAAGAAATAGTTCATCTTAAGAGTGTCCCAGATTTAATATTTCAGACAGCATACAAGCCCACAGTGTGAAAAAACCGTTGGAACTGTAAATAATATTTGACATGGGTTCATTTAATTCGGGCTAACTCAATTAAACCCACTCTTTTCCATAAAGGGGGTTTAAAAGATATTCAGCATGTCCAACATTTTTCTGATTTAATGCATTATTATAAAGCCTGTGACCACTCTTGTATACACACAGCCTTAGAGTGTCAACAGCACAAGCCTTCCCATAGGAATACATGTATTTGGAAGCAAATAGTTCTTCTTTCACTGTCTCTCAGATATATGCAAAATGGATGAAACTTTGCACTGGTGTCCATATAACATGTTTCACATTGAAAAGATAAGGTCCATTTTGACCCATAGTATGGAAACTTGGAGTAGCGATACAAATTTATATAAAAAAAAAAATAGTGTGAAGACAAAATTGAAATTTAAGTAGTTCATGAACATGATTTGCACAAAATACCTGAAATCCAAATTACAATACATTTCTTTAGTGAAAATTGACAAACAAGTACTGGAGCTGCTTTTTTTTTTTTTTTTTTACCCTTGTTATGCATCAAGAAATAACACTAAATGGGATGATATATTGTAGTGATGGGTCATTTGTAAAGGCTCTGCAGATTCACAACTACAGTTGAATCACACATAAAGGAACAACTCTAATTTGATGTTCACAAATGACAAAACAATGTAATATATAAAAACAGCAGGGGGGGCTTGTCTTTGCAGCCAGGTCTCAATGAGAAATGTTGAAGTAAAGGCCAGATCCAACACACACTAATGCAAATAAGGGCAGTAAAGGTGCAAAGTAGTGAGCTGGAGTAGTTGATTGGAATTTTATAAATTTCACCATAATATGTAGGTTTGATCATATTTTGATTTTTAAATTTCATTATCTCAATTAAACAAATGGTAGAAAAGCATTTAGTAGACGACAATTCACTACAATACAACCAGCTTGGACCGGTCAGCTATGCTGGGATAGACTCCTTTGTTGATACTTCTGATTGGTGGAGCTGACAACAGGCTCTTGACTTCTGTTCTCAAAATGTCAAAGATGTGGCAGGAACAATTTAAAAAAATTTTTTTTTTTACAGTCTATGGCAGGAACAAGCTACAGTAGAATCTGCCGGAACCCAGAAGACAAAAATTGGCCTCAGGCTGCACTTTAAGAATGAACAACAGAGGCTGCATCTATTCTATTCTATTCTATTCTATTCTATTCTATTCTATTCTATTCTATTCTATTCTATTCTATTCTATTCTATTCTATTCTATTCATTAGCATATTCAATGGCTAAACGAATGTACATGATAGCAAATAAAACCTAAACCTATTTTCAATTTGTCTCAGTTGCACAAAAAAAGTTATGTATTAACAGTGTGTATAATCATCTCAATGATAACAGGTGCAGATGACTGGACACTCCAGGCTGCCCACTGGGGGTGCAAATGTGTGTTTTGTTCCAAGAGAAATATAACTATCCAGGCCGTGTCTAAATATTGGCATAGAAAGGAGCAGAGCATTTGAACCCAGGCACCTCCTGACTGTGCATATCTCCATATAAACACCTTACCCCTCTAATAGTTTCCAGTGACCCCAAGTGACCCAAAATTAAAAGGCTTCCAGCTCAGTGGTGACTAAACTGTCCCATGAGAAGGATCACAGCTTTTATAGACTGTTTAGAATAGTTCTTTGTGCGCCATCCAGCGCCCCTGTTCAAGACCAGGGAGGAGAGCTCCCGCCCCACGGAGGGACCCTGCCGCTGACATTGACCTGGTATGAGGAATGCTACCCTGCAAAGCAGCACCGGCAGTAAACAGGCAGAGCAGCTGTCTGGGGCGTAGTGAGAGCGAGAGTGCTCTGACTTAACACAGAGGGGAGTGGGAGCAGCAGCGAGGCTGGCTGACTGTTTGTGCGGGGATAGGGTTTCCTTAGCCGGGACCGCATCCATGGAAAAGGAGGGTGAAGGTTAAAAGCGGTGCCTATGGGCGTCTAATTTGTCGATGCTTGATTGCACAATGAGGGCGTGTGTCCCAGTCTGGCTCTGGAGAGGGTATGTGGTCAGTAGCCAATGAAGAGGAGGGGGGCGGGTGTCCGGTGAACATCCCCCCTCACCACCGCTGTGTGTTCTTACCAGGATGGACAAGGTTAGGATGAATTAATTGGCTGGATCTGTGAGAGCTTAAACAATTAATGACGGACAGTGTTGAACAGGTGGGCATACTAATTTTAACCTTTACTCAGCACATGAAAGGACAAAGGAGTATCAGACTTTCACACAATGGCATTCCTGAGCTACCTTTAGATGGCACCCTGCACACAGCAGTGAAGCGGCTACTGACGTCAAATAATGACTGTCATCAAAATGGCACTGTCAAAAGAAAGTGTTGGTACACCAAAAGCAGTGCCATTTGATTGGACACCATTTGAATGGAGTCAGACCCTCTTATTGAGGTATTTCATTGTTTTTATAGATCAAACAGTGTACCAAATCACTCCTTGGTGAGTGTTTTGTGGGTTAGGAGTAGGATTTGACAACAGCTACATTTAGACATTGAGGATGTTCGCTGACTGTAATTGGTTAGATGAACTAACCCTTTCAAGAAAAGAGGATGCACGCGGAAAGTTGGTTAATACAGAGTGCTGGGACATCCAAAAACACGTAAAACGTAAAATATATGAAAAACAGCTTCATGATAGAGGTTAACACATTTCCATTGCTAACCAAGTTATTTTTAATTAGAAATAGCAATTATGAGGTGATCTTTCACTTTGAACCCCCAATAAATTGATAACCCATTCTAACGCTATATGTCTCAAAAGCAGCGTATGTCATATAGCTATTATAAAGCTCTTCTTCAGCAGTATGAATGTTGTATTTAAGGAAACACTTTTTTCAAGTGTTTCCTTTCCCTCTTAAGCCTGGAAATTACTAGGAAATTATTGAACTACTTTAAAGCTTTGATTCTATGACTGCAAAACAACCCCCATTTTAGTACTTTGTTATTGTTTTATACTGTAAGTGCACCTGGATCTCCATTTCAAACCAACATTTAAAGCTGCACTAGGCAAGATTTTTATGTAAAATACACAGTCTTATCTGTCAGAGAAGACCGTCCCATCCCCCCTAATTGAGACCCTGAGATTCATCCTTTTTGTCTAAAGGAAATTCTGGTGTCAGGTATGGACACTTCTTCGCCCACAGAAAGTGATGAATTGAAACTAAAGAGGGAAGTACAAAGTGTCTCCTAAACAGAGTGAGTGAGCGCTCTGTTCAGAGAAAGCTGGACTCACTAACGTTTGATCTTTTGCTTCTCTCATCCCTTTAGTATTCTTTGGTATAAAGCATCAGAGTGTGGCCAGGTTGATGAGTGTGCTGTGTGTAGTTCTGAAGTTCAAATTTCAGTCAAAAACAGTCACCTCTCCTCACAAAACTGCAAAGTCCCTTAGATCTTCAGCCCGTGGGCTTCTGGCCGTCCCCCGGTCCAGACTTAAATCTAGAGGGGACTGTGTATTTATTCAAATTAAGGTCACGATTTTGGCATGAATTTAATGAATGATGCAGTGTTATGAATCTCATTCTGAAAAACTCCACTGTAGTATGATTTGAAACTTACGTCTAATCCTTCCACAATCCCTGACACAAAACCCAAGTATGTATGTGTGCATGTACTTGCCAACCAGCATCCCGTGGTCTAAGTCTGTAGGGGCTTTGGCCCTGTGACCCCTTCATATTATCATGCTCCAGTTGGAGGACCTGATCCTCCTCGTTAGCTCTGGAGATTTCATGACAGAAATTAATTCAATACACGGAGGAAGGTTGGGATGAGCAGAATAAACTTTGCAGTGAGACCCAGTTGTTGCAACGTAAATAGAATCTGCAGCTGGAGTTATTCCCGGTTATTCCCTATTCCCGGTCAGCAGGTTTTGGAATCAGCAGGGGCTCCTTGTTCAGTCATGAGCTCGCCAGAATCAGGCCTAGGAAACATATAGGTAAATAATATAGGTAAATAATAAGGTCACTTATAGGTAAAAAATGTAAATAAGATACACACCTAGTCTAGCTCAGATGGAAATTGTGTCAACTTGTGTGTGTCAGTGTGTTACACACAAACCTGGACTCTACTGCTGCAGGTCCTTACTCCTAATTTCCCAACACGATTCTTATAGGCTTTTACAGTAACAGTGAGGGTGAGATACCATGACAAATGGGCCACACAGGTCATATGAAGAATAGCATGAAATACCAGCCTGTTACATTAATAAATCATTTTATGATTCATTTCACTTTTACTTTATTGAAAGATTTAATGTTGAATTGAGATTGTAGTTTCTGTATTGTATATACACTTTATTTCAAATGCAACACTACAAGAAATCCTGCATAGTAATATTTCAACTTAAATCATGCAATAACTCAAATGAATAGCACATAATTGAATTTGCAGTTGGGAAAAAAAAATAATGGCCACCAGTTTGACATTGCCTGTATTATGCAACCACTGCAGGAGCAGGAGGTCATTATAAGAATAGGGTTGTAAATGATAAGTGTTCAGGTTTATGTAAATATCTATCTTATGCAATCACAAGACACGTCACATGATATATGAAGGCATTTGCATGTTTTCACGTTTCTTTTTACGACACACCGGGAGTCTTATTACATTGTGCTGCACTGTCATTTAGGACTGTTGATTATTTATGACGATGAAATTACACTGTATATCTGGTTATGGTGGTATCATCAGAATCTATTTATGATCCCTAATGGTTTGGGTTGTGTATAAATAAGACATTTAATTGGAGGTCAGGTAACATCTCTCCTCATCTCAGTACATTCTTTCTGAACATGTTCTGTTTTGCACCATTTATTACAATGATTAGTGAGTGAATGAGTATTGCTGTATGACCTTATTTCACAGTCCCTGAGTTACAGGTGTACAAAGCAATTTTTGCTCATTTAAGAGTCATTGTATGGTTAATTGTCAGTGCAGCTCTGGATCTATCTGGTGCCATCACAAACTGAGCTGTAATTGTCACAGAATGTTGTGTGTTTCATTTATTAGCTAAACATAAAATGTATCAAACTTGATTTGTTTTTGTTGAGAGCACCACTGAAACCATGTGGAAATATTTTATGGATACAGCCCCATATAATGTGCAATAGAGTATACTACTACTACTAATAATAATAATACATTTATTTCCAAAGCACTACAATATGCTTTGCAAAAATGTACAGTATAAATACAAGAACAGTAAAATATGTGCAATATAGCATATAATGAAATGAATATAACATAATTTCAGGGATCAAAGTAACTAATATAATATGTAATAAAGTATTCAGTAATGTTGGTTAATGTACAGTGCAACAATATTTTTTTTTTGCATAATGGTACCTAAGAACCTCTCCCTCACTCATAAACATTCCTTTGCAGGTCCAAGAAAGATGACCCTAACGTGATGACCTCATTGCTCCATCTGAAGACCACAAACAGCACTGGCCCCATAAGGCCAAGTGAAAGACAGGATATTCCCAGAATGCATTTCACAGGGGTCAATATGCCAATTTTAGCAGAGCAGCCAATGGCAGTTCAGGACTTGTGCTCCAGATACAGGAGGGGCTGGATCGGGTTACGTGGCTGAGACACGAACAGCATACGTGCTGTAAGAGAGAGAGAGAGAGAGAGAGAGGGGACGGAGCGCTCCACTTTAAAACTGGCACCTTTAACACTGAGAGGTTCAATAGACCTATTTATCGCTCCTACTATATGTATAGCCAAGCCCCTTTCCTTAGTTATCACGCTATTGGCAGCATGACCATGGAACATGTGCTCAGTTACCCAGCATTGCTGTCTCTGGTGGTGGTGGTGGTGGGGGGGTGTATCTAGGTACCACACACCTCCTTGTAATAGGAATCCCAAAGGTCTGTGAGCGCACATGACCTCACATCGTGGATTTAGGGACGTAGTAAATCCTCCGTCTTCTCCCTGACGGGGCGGCTACTCCAATGACAACTGGGACCTGAGCAGAAAACAGCTCCATCCTTGGGCAGAGTGTGTGATGTCTGAGATGAGTTTTGTAACCCTTGTAAATACACAGACAGGATTTGACGGCTGGTGTTGCATGACTTGATTCTCGTCACCTTTAGTCGCATGTATCCAATAATAAAAACCAATGCAGCTTCAATCTTTGGTTCTTGCTGCCCGCTGTTTAATAATACTTGTAACAACCTGTTGCTAATTCTCATGCTGCTATACGCACAACTTGCACTTCTTATGCTGATATTCGTGCGACATAGCAGTGAAGAAGAAGAAACAGGACGGACAAACCCGTCTTTATTGGTCACTGGTGCTGAAGATATGCTGTCTGCTGGTGTCAAGGCCAGTCTTCTAGTTAAGCAACGTGATTAATAAACCATCAGCCCTCCAGACGGCGGAGATATGGTTCTATCCTCAGAGCAGGAATGGGTTTTCATTTTGGAACCTTAGAGCTGATGCCATATCCATTCATAGATGCCTCTGCGGACCCACACAGGCCAAGACATCATTCACTATGAGACCTTAGAGGCCTGAGGGAATGGTAGGAACTGGAAATACAGTACCACACCCTGGTGTCACGTAGTGTGCACACACATTCATGTAGCCTTGACACATTTGCACACACAGCCTAGAGCTGGTGAATGGAACAGGGATCAAACAGTTCTATGAATTGCAATGCACACATCCTGTAATATATACACTGCACTTACACACAGAGAAACAAAATACAAGCAGGCAGATGGGTCTTCTAATGAAGATGAATACTTCACCCGCTAGGCTGCTCTATAAGTCAGCCTGCGCTAGGAAAGGAGATGAAAGCGTCTCAGTTGGTGGCAGGCTGTTGGCGTTAGCCCCGGTGTCAGGTTCTATAGCTTCCCACATGGATTCGGTCTGCCTTTCAGTGTTCCTAAGAGCTTCCTGTCAAAATGCAGATCCTCATAAGCCGGACTGTCGACAGCAGTTGCCATGAACCGAGTGAACCCATTGTTTGCCATCCATGCTGTCTAATTAAATAAAGTCCAGCTTAGCACCTATAAAGGTTCTTCAGTGTGTCCCTATTCAAGAATATATCGTCGCTGTTGGGTGAAAACCTTGCATCTCCAGAATGTCAGCTTTTTGCCATTTTAATTAGATAGTGGAAAATGGAGCGAGACAGACTGGGAGAAAGAAGGGGATGACATGCGACAAAGGTCCTGGGCCAGACTCAAACCCTGATTGTCATGACTACATGGTATGCGCTTTAGACCACTGAGCCACCAGGACACCATGACAATGCATTTTTGACAGTATGCAATGAATTTTGAAAGGGTTTCATAAACCCAAAATTATAATTTTCTCAACCCATAGACAACCATTTAATCCTACAATTTAGGTGAAAACATGAAAATCAAGAAACAGTTACAAGGTTTTCATGCAACAACAGCGTTATGTAGGTGTGATATTGAAACCTTTTGATGTAGAACTCCTTTTTTCCCCAGAACATGATGTGGTGTCCTGGCCCGACCAGTGTATGTCTAATTGGCTCCCTCCTGAAATTCTCACAAGGTTGTGCAATCATCACCTTCAGGTGTGGAGTGGGAAATTGGGGAGGTTTTTATTAGCCCTTGAGTTTGGAAAGGCAATACTGCTAATTGTAACACAATGGCTATTGTGTATATATACACTGTGTCACTATGTGGGTGTAATGTCTTGAGAAAGATCACAGGACCGAAACATCAGCAATAAAGTACAGATATGATCTGTGTGTGCAGGAATCTACGTTTTTAGTAAAGCCTCCCTATATGATTGTGTTATATGTGTTATATGTCATATGATATATCAGCTAGGTGCCTCCTACTGTCTGGGTCAATATAAATTAATATTAATATATCCTCTGGTATTATGTGTCCTGTGTAACACTCTGTCTTATTATCAGAATCAATGACAACTTCATATGCCATGTATATGACATGCATGGGGACCTTGATTCGGCTCACGTTATGTCATTCAGACATCAGAGAATGGAAAGTGAAACTGATATGACCCGATGCTGTAACAACACAGTGAAAGCCCTCCTCACATTAAAGGAGATCACAGCCAGATGGCACAAAGTTTCCATGCAGCAGAACCAAAAGGCTGTCCTCTAGTGGTTTAAACAGACAGCACTGATTCCAGTCCTGTCCTCACTACTCTGCGGGCTTCAAAGACCTCTATCCCTATCCAGTATCTGTCACCTCTGCCAGCAGTGGGAGGATATACATTTGAATGCCCTTTCCTTTGGGTCACAGCACACATCCTCTCTGTGTTCTCAGGGCAAGAACACTGTCACTTACTGAGGAAAGGAGACTCGCTAAACAAAAGCATTTTTATTTGCCCGTCTTCAAAACAAGTGAATTTACAGTGTGCAACAATTTTTTGCATAGTGTTAAAATTTTTTTACCAAAAATACAAAACTGCTTTCATGTAGTTAAAGTCTTTCAGTGAAAAAAAGTCTCCAGCTGCGTAAATGAGCTGGATAAATTAGGGAATAAATATTCTTGGTAGCTGGTTAAGAGTTTGGCGTTGGCTCATTATTGCATTCCCCTTGGTCAGCAGGGTCAATGTCATCAATGTCATCGATGTCATCAATGTGGTCATCCTGGACGCTGGGGTCACCGTGGTCGCCATGGTTGCCATGGTTACAGTGGTCGTTGCGGTGGCCGATATCGTGATTCAGCTGGGCATATTCAACTGACCCCTGGTGAGAGAGAGAGAGAGAGAGAGAGAGAGCAGAAATCTGAGTGTGAAGAAAGAATAAGAGCTCTGATATGAACTGGGAGTCAGAAGCCGACACCGGTTGTGTGGCTGCTACATGACAGCGATGCCTGTATCTATCTGTGTGACAGACAGGGGAACAGTGACAGCTCTAATGTTGCTGCAGTGTAAGCAATCAGTCTTACATTGGCATTTCGTGGTGAGACAAAACAAAATTTGTCACAGCTCAAAGACAGTGTTTTATATTACTTGGAATATAGTGCTTTATATTACCTGTCTACAAACAATAAAAACTGATTCCACAGGGTTTCCGTTTATTGTATTGTGTCTCTCTCTGTGAGACGTCTCTCTAAGCAAAGACACAACAGATTCATGAGTGTGTGTGTGTGTCTGCCTGTGTGTGTGTGTGTGTGTGTGCGTGTGTGTGTGTGTGTGTATGCAACACGTGCTTGTATGCGTGTGCATGTAAAGGTGTGTGTTTATGGAAATGTCAGTGTGTGAGCGTGTTGCTTTACTTACGCCATCAGCCTGTTCTGAAGCACCTGCAAAAACAAAGCCAGAGGACAAGCTCAGGAAACGAAGGGAGTCAGATGATTAGAGGTCAGCACCCAACAGCCCCCACCCAAACCTGGGGGCTTATCACACCACACACACGCACTAATATGTAAGTGCTAATAAACTGTTTCCCTACAAGCAAGTCTATTGTTTGGCACATGGTGGCAAACCCAAGCCCGTTATTGTGTTCTCCTTCCCTCATGCTGCATCATTGTTTGATACCAATACCGCTGACATTTAGCCTGTGAGGAGTCGGCCAATGACTCAACAATGGACAAAATGGCGGGCGGGTGGCTTCCCCCCCTGCCCCGAGAGTATCAAACAATAGGGCATGTTGCTCACTTAACCGAACGGATGCACTCCCTGTTTGGCTCTGATTGTTAGAACAGGAAGTTCCCTTTGACGAAGGCAGGAAGTGGACACCTGGCGACGGGGCCTTCTGCTTTAATGGGACATTCTTTCGCTAACAATGCAGATGTTTACAGTCGGGGCCGATCCTGTTTCCTGGCGCATTTTTTAAACACCAGCAAGCGAGCTGGTTTCTCTCGCTGTGTAACGTCAGCAGGGTGTGAGTGCGGAACAGGATGTTAGTCGTACCTTGCTTGGAGTTCCGTACTTCGCTGTACACCGTGTCCGTGCCCTTCTTCGCCGGGACTGGCATGGGACAAACACACATCAGCACATAATCCTTCCAGACATGTTTAAGGTCAAATTGATGCAGATTTACTATGTTTAACAACTGTGATAAGCAAGGGTGGAAGTAACTAATTACATTTACTCATGTTACTGTAATTGAGTCATTTTACTTTTACTTAGATAGGTTTTTATTGAAATATTGTACTTCACTACATTTTAAATCACATCCATTACAGAGCACACATTTTGTGGCTCTCCTTCAGCATCAGAAACTGGACAGACATAAATTGACAAATAGTGGAGCCATTCACAGTGAGAAGAGTAATGTGGCTTTACTTTGTTTGTACACTTTATTTTGTGATTTCTAATTTTTCCAATTAAAAGACGTCGTTTTAGAATTGCATGGGAAAGATCACATCTAGCAATGTTCTCTTTTCTAAAAAGCAACTCAGTAACTTTTAAATGAGCTACAAGTAACAATACTTTTACTTGAGTAGGACAATCTAGTACTTTTTCCACCACTGGTGATATGATTATACACTCTCTAGAAACATGAATATTCAGCCTGTTAAAAAGGGGCAGCCTCACCTCTGCTAGGGTCTATCTGTTTGGTCTGGACCTCTGTGTATTGTGTCTCTGGTTCCTCTGGAGAGGCCACACTGTTCTGGTCATCAGACTCTGCAGCACAATAGCCAGCGTCAACAAAGCTGAACTTCATAACCTTTCAGATGATTTTAAATGAAATAGAATTGCAATTAAATAAAATAGCATTCAATGAAATAATCAATAAATGAGTACTCTTTTGTTTGCTTTACATCTGGATTGAATTAAAAACTGTCAGTCTATACACAGTACTCACCAGAGCCGGATACATGTTCACTCCAGACACTCTTTCCCATCACTCCTGGAGTGACTGCACAGAGAGGACAAAAAGTCTCAATTTTAATACCTTTTTTTGAAGGGGGGTCAATCCATTCTCCTACACCGGCTGTTTCCATTGGTGCTTTAATATATTTGATATTTGCTAATATATTTGCCATGCAGTACACTTTGTCACATGGAAACTGTTGGTATCAGTATAGTAGCCTTTACCATTGGCAGCCTCATTGACCTCTGCCTGGGTGAGGCTTAGCCGCTCTGCTTTGGTGCTGGCTGACTTCCTAAGAGAGGGTGGACATGAAACACAATCAGCACTTTATAACAGGAAACTGGTATGGGCGTTGCCATAGCACCTACACTTATAAATCACATTACTTCACCTTGAAAACACTGATGTTTGATAAGAATATGGGAGAGCTTACTCACACAGACAGCTCACGTGTTCTGCCTCTCTTAAACCGTAGAAGGCCTTTTTTAATGAGGATAACAAGGACGAGGGCCAGTGTGAGCAGGATGCAGAAGACTGCTATAAGACCTTTCTTCCAGCCAGCCAACTTCACTGTATAATACATTCAAGTTAAAACAATGAATGAATATGAATTAATTAATATTAAAACAAATGAAGTCACATTAAAAAAACCTTTTCTGCTTAACTCTGCTTATTTACCTCGCACTTCTAGGTATACATATGATGACTTTTAAATCTATTGTGAGGGTGCTGTAGTTATGACCCTTCCACCCCTTTCTATTGGCTGCATGTGATGTTGATGATGCAGGAATTTAAGTTTATTCTACAGTTCCTCTCACTGTAAGGATAAGTGTGTCAGTTCAACACCTAAAATGTAAATTCATGCAAATGCCATTTGAGAGCAACTACTCTAAGTTTCTTGAGTACCATTCCTTTAGCTCTCCCTCCCCCTCTCTCTCTCTCTCTCTCTCTCTCTCTCCCTCTCACTCACACACACACACACACACACACACACACACACAAAACCATCATCATCACCACTAACATTTAAGGATAAAACACACCTCCAACCGTGACAGGAAAACTTTTGATTTCGTTGGCTTGGTTGCTGCTTAGACAATAGTATTTCCCTCCATCCTCTCTGCTGACGCCTTTGATGATGTGGGATCCTTTCAGCCCAGGGGGGATCTGGGAAGCAAGAGCGCCGTCTTTGTCGGTACCAGTGCGGTACCAGGTGAAGTTGATGGGAGGGGTGCCTCTCTGAACAGTGCAGACAAGAGTCAAGTCCTGCCCTTCAGAGACGTCCCCCATGTTGGGGTACATGGTCAGGATTGGCTTCGACACAGGCTCTGTAGGGGGTAAAACACATGTTAGCAAATCCTCATCATGTTCCATTATTTTTTACCTCCAGAAGCAGCGTAGTCCAAAACAGTGGAGGTCTGAGACAGAGATAATGTCTATGTTTGCAAAGCTACTTTCTGCTGTTGACTTGCAGTATCTCATAATACAAATCTACAATCTCTTATATTAATGTGATTGAATACATTGTTGTTATCCCTGTGTCCGCCACACCTATGATGTTGGTCATGCGTAGCAGCTTCTGGTCTGAGCTTGTCATTGGGGGGTTGAATTCATTGTTCCTCGCGTGGCAGAGGAAGTTGCGGATATCTGAGCTCCTCTGGATGGCTGAGGTGTTGAAGAGGGCCTGGTCTCCCGGCCTGCTCACCACCCTGAGGTCAGGCTGTCTGTTGGGGCCATGCAGGGTGTAGGTGATGGGCAGACTGCCACTCTCACTGTGGCAGCGCAGCAGGAAGGGCTTTCCCAACACCAGCGTACCCCCAACCACACTCAGGACGGGTTGAGAAACAGGAACTGGGGGTAAGATGTGATAAGATAAGATAAGATTACGATACGATACGATACGATACGGTAAGATCAGATACAATAAGATAAATACTTTGGGAAATTGGGTCATTGCAGCAGCAAGGAATGGGATAGAGATAAAAATACTATAAGAAGAAGAATAAATATACAGCATTTTTCATCATGCTAAATAATACAATGCTTCTATTGGCTAAATGAATTCTCACCATGTTGACTGTTGACAAATTTATAGATTCAGATGCATGCACTTTGCAGATGTCCAGTGCAAGAGCACATATGCAAGGCGTGTGTAAATGTGCAGCATTGGTTAAATACATGATCCAATTTACAGAGCAGCTGCGCAAATGTGCATCGTTAGCTTTTCACATTATTTCACAAGTTAGTGAAAGCGGAAAGACAAATAGATGTTGAGTGCTGTGAGTTGGATGCGAGCCCAAAGATCAACCAACTGTATTTTCATGCATTTCATGACTCACCTTTGGCCTTAACAACAAGTGTTGTACTCTCTTTTATAAAAGTGTTACTCTGAGTAGTAGCCTGGGCTTTACATGTGTAGTTGCCATTTTGGGAAGAGTGTGCAACTGCGCTGTATGTGTCTGTTTTGGACAGTTTGACGTGATCTTTGTAGATGGAGAACAGTATGGTTTCATTGTCGATCCTCTCACGAGAGTAACTGGACACGGAGCAGGTCACTTTGAAGCGTTTGCCCTCAAATATGTCTATGGGCTCCACTGTCAGCTGTGGCTTTGAAAACAGCTCTGTTGGGTTCAGACAGCAAAAGTCAAGTATTATGCAATGGGTATTTGATTTTATTTTGAACACAGATAAGTAGATCAAACGCTACTTAATGCAGTAAACAAAATCCTATTACATTTCAAAAATCAGGAGGATATCCAGTTCTTGCCTTTGACTGTGACTGTTTGATAGGTTTCTTTCTGCACGCTGCCCCACTCTGCCTTGCACACAAGCTCCCCAGAGTCTCCTGCTTGTGCCGTGTATCGATGATTGAGGCTCACAGAGGCTTTCTTGAGGACCCTCCTGTCTTTAGTCAGGAACACGTCAACGTTTCTTGGTGGGCTCACCACTTTACAGACCACCTCGATGATGTCACCTTCATAGACAGTTGTGGAGGGCAACACATTCATGGTAGGGGAGATGTAGAGTCCTGCAAGAGACAACACAAAATACTGAATTAATTACACACGCTTGTTAAAGCAATCTGACCTTTTCCTGGTGACGTTACAGCTCTTCATCTAATCACCTCTGACAATCACTTGAATCTTGTTGCTGCTGTTGGAGCGTCCGGCCTTGGTAAGCATGGGGATCTCATAGTCACAGTACAGGAAGCTGTCTCCAGCCTGCGTCAGGACCAGCTTGGTCTCAGATGAGTTCCCACTGGGACCCACCTGCTTGATCTCCCGAGGCGGCCCAGTTCTGAATTCCTGGTAAAAGTGGAAGATCAGGGATCCTTTCTCCTCAGGAGCACCGCAGGTGGCTATGAGCTCCTCACTCTCAAAGAATGTAGTCTGACTGAGCTGCAGCACAGGGGTCTGCAGGCCTTCATGGGAAGAGGAGAGACAATGCCCATGAAGAGTGGAGAGTAGAGCCATCAACATATCTACTATGTACTGATATCATGCTGTCAAAAAGACCAACTAAAAACCATAGAAAGAGCGTGAAATGTTTAATCTTGTAAACAAGGTGTTATCTTCAGCTGTACCTGTGACGGTGAGTGTTTGGCGGATGCTGGTTCTGCTCTTTTTCCCGACCTCGACCTGACACTCGTAGGCCCCAGAGTCGGCCGCCCTGGCTGGGGCAAGTTCATACAGGGCTACGGTGTCTGTGGTGGTAAAGGAGTGGACAGGGACGTCGTACCGTAGGAACTGGAAGCTATGTGTCAGGTGGAGTTGGGGGTCATGACTGACGCTGACCTCGCAGCGCAGGGTCACCGGTGTTCCGCTCTCTACTGTTGTGCTGGGTTGGATTGTGAGGACAACCTTGTCTATGGTGTATACTGTATGCCACAATGTCACACAGACACACACACAAGCACACACAAACATGCACACATATCCAAAAGAGGGTTATTAGGATTGCATGTCTCACTTGTGTAAAACCAACATCAGGGACTGAGCCAACGCTACACTACATGAGTCAGGGTCTATTATTCTCTCCACAATACAGGTGAAGTCTGGAGGAAGGCCCTCCCTGGGCCCCACTGCACTGCACAGTAAGCAGGAGCTGCTGCAGGAAGGAAAAAGCTTCAACAAACACCGGCTGACCTTCCCCTCCCCCTGGGAGAGCTGTGTTGATTTATCCCAGCTTCTGCTCTCACTCAGCAACAACAACACAATGTAACCAGGCTGAACAGCTATGAAACAATCATTTAGTCCACATCCTCCTAGTAATGCTTCTAGCTAGGGCACCTGGCTCAGTGATGTAGAGGAGCTGAGGCAGTGAAATGAACCAAAAACACTGCCACTATTGCAATTAAAAAAACAAAACATCAAATCCCTCTACAGCCACCCAGCCAAGAGCTCCAAATACACAAAAGCTCAAAGAAATTTCATTCTACTACATCCTACATCCTCTTGGTTGAAAGACAGAGAGAAGAGAGTTTGGGAGATTCATTCACATACTGATGTGAACTCCACTATGACAACTAAAAATAGCGTCAATAAATCTCACTACAGACATGAAAATGTAGGAGACCAAGAGTGCACAATACAATGCCCATTTACTGCAAAAAATAACTCTCTCTGTAGATGTATAATGTAAAAATAGCCTTCTTGTCTAATACAGCGAGGACCACTAACCTCAAACTGTCGCCACCCTGGAAAAACTACAGCTCTCTAGACCAATTATTAAAGAAGTGTCAAATGCATAATGCAGTTGCATCTTATACTTACATGACTGACCTCTGGCACATTGCCCTGTGTTTGGAGAAAAGCAGAGGAAAAGAGAGAAAAAAAACACAAAAACACAAAAAGTGAGAATCAGGGGAATAGGTTAAACTGAAGAAACAGCTATCCTTGAAGTAGCAGAGCGGTGCGTCCTTACAGAAGTGCAGCAGACTGGTGAGAAGCAGCAGCAGGTAGGCGAGTCTGGAGTCCATCCTGAGTGACGGTAGTTCACTGCTGTGAGATTAAGACGCAGCTTCAGAGGGACGAGGAGACAGAGGCCAGAAGGACAGGGTACAGGGGTGGGCCATAGAGAAGGAGAGGTGGAGTGTGTGGAAGGAGAATTCAGGATATGAAACCATGTCTCATATCCTGTGTGTGTGTGTGTGTGTGTGTGTGTGTGTGTGTGTGTGTGCGTGTGTGGGTGGTAAGAGGGGGGCATTCTTCGTCTTATCACACACCCTCCTTGTATTGCTTGATTGACCAGGAAATGGCTGCTGCTTCCTCAGGATCGGAGTATATAAAGGGAGGAGAGTTTTCAACAAGAATGAATGGCCTCGGTGGCACCTTTTAGCCCTCAGACCTGGAAACCTGCTCAGCTCTGTCTCAGCATGGAGCCAGTCAGGGATTTATGGGTAATGTTTATATAGCAAAACAACTTAGGATGGACGACAACCATCTTCAGCTATGCTCTTTAATGATTTCAGCAGTCCATGGCTAGACATATGGTAATATTACAGTTATGTCAGTCATTACACCAGTCTCACACCAAACACATCAGGCATTATGCAAGAATCTAAAGGCCATGCTCCACTTTGCTCGGCCCCTCAGCTCACCACTCAAATCCTCAATACCGCCCGCTGTTCTTCTCCAAACTGAACCACAGGGATTCCTACTGAATCATTATGAATATTGCTAGAAATAATGACAGAAATAATTGACAGTGACCATTCTGAAACAATGTTTTGACAAACACGACCAACACAACCACCTTATACTCCATACTGACCTTGGAATCAGCTCTCCAGTACTCACTCAGTACGCTCGCCTCTTGTCAAACTTGTGAGACGAAACTGTGTTTGAGCTGCTGAATAATTTAAGGGATACACACTAAGATCTTAGCAATTGCCACGTTTCAACTGCAGGCCGTGTAGTCATGATTTATAGATGATTGGCATGTCCAATAAAAATCACCAAGTATTTGGGGGATTTGGGGAGACTTATACACAACACAAGGGAATGTCTTACTAAATGATTATGGCTACAACTTGGGATCTCAAACCTTCAGTCAGTCTACAATCCAGTCAATGAGAAAGTTAGACCTGAGTATATAGCCATTATATTGTTGGACCAGTGTAGGTAAAATCTCAGTACAAATATTGAAGTTGTCATGGTTGTGTTTTGATGCTCCCCTTCAAACAAAAAGCCCTGGGCTATGGATTTCCTCTGGGGAATTTAGTCACTCCACTCCACTGTTTTTCTCATATGGGGTGGAATGACAATGTCACACACTGCGCTTCATTATTTCCTTTTGGTATCTTTCCTCTGTCATAGATTCCCATGTCTGCAAAAGTATTATTAATTCTAAAGAGTTGGTTGAATTTTTAATACTAAAGCATATGCAATACTGTGCAAAGACTTACTTGCAACATTTAACTCCGGCCACTGAGAGGTGCTGAGGCTTAACAGAGGAAAGTGGCTTGAAAAGCCACATGGTCTGCTCTGCAGCTTTATCTGCATAATGCTCCCTTTCATTTGTGCTCCTTTGTGTAAACAACATAAACATTTTCAGGCTGTGCAGAGGTGCAGTTTATCTTCTACAGACTTGATATTGAGGCGGCACAGAAGCCATGTTGGGAGATTCCAGCACAACTGCCTAGTCTGACTTGCTGCTGTCAACACTGCAAACATGGTCACCTTTTCTTGTGTGGCTGGCTGTTCCAATACGGAAGGAAAAACAACAGAGAGGAAATCATTTTATGGAGTTCCGAAAATTGTCGCACATCAAGGAGAAAAAACAATTATCAGTAAAAAGAAAACAACTATGGATTGCCTCAATCATTAGCAAAGATGAGGAGGCAGACAGCAACAAACCAGTAGGCTACAGGGTCTGCTCAGATCAGTTCATATCTGGTGAGTCATTTTAACTAGCTATAGCTTTCCAAATAATGCTTGCTATCCAAGTAAGAGTCAACAAGAAATCTTATACTTCAACTCAAAGAACAAAATGTCTGAATGATTGCCAGCATACACAATGCCATCTACTGCTTTTATTGCTTAGCAACACAAATGAAGCGTCACAGATTTGTCTACAAAGCTGTTGATTTACCCATAGAGTGGTTAGTTAGCCATTTTGTTAGCAACTTACTTTATAAAACCTTCAAAATTCACAAATGGGATGCTTAATGGTTTATTTTATCTCACAGAAAGAATTGTGAAAACTTTCTTAAGCTTGTCTTCTACCACAGACCTTATTCTCAGGCTTTTAACAAAAACCCCATTCAAATCATAACCACTTTTCAGCCGAGGGAACCCATGGCTCAGAAATGCTAACTCACTTCTGAGTTTAGGACTCAAAACTGGACCGCTCTAGCATTACCTAGCTTAGCTACCTAGCAAGATTGGTAACTAAGTCTAAGGCATTAGTATCATATGACTGTAACGTCCCTAAACTTGCTATTTTTACTTAACATTAATCAGATAACTCTTTAAATAATATGAAAGGCAAATTGAAATGGATGTCATAAAATTGCTTATGAAGTGTTTTATGTTCATGTAGTGGGCCTCGATAACCTCCAACTGGGCGTTGGGTATGGTTGCTATGGTATTTATCATGCTACAAAGGGCCCATTGCAGGACGTAGCCTGACCCTTGCAGTCCTTCCTAATTCAGTTCACTGGCTCTGCCTGGCTCCTGCCTGTAGACCTGCAATCCTGCTCAGACCCACACTGCCGCTGATTTAGCATTGGTTAAAGATTCATAGAAGGGTTAGAGTTTAATTGCATGGCAGACACATCAGGGAGATGGCATAAAAAGCTTAGGCCTATTGAAAAATGAGTCAAAATGAACGGCCAGTACACACACACACACACACACACACACACACACATGCACGCACGCACGCACACACACACACACACACACACACACACACACACACACACACACAATTAAAATCACATATCTTTTTCCTCATAATTTCAAATTTATATGCTGCATCTCAAGTAGTTGGTACACACTGAAATGCTCACTCACCACTTACACAAATAAAACTCATAGTGCTGCATCAAATTTTACTGCACCTATGTCATAAAAGTCATATCAGTTGGCATCACCACATCATTTTGCTGAGGGTGCTGTATCTAATTGCGGCTGGGTGCAGAACAGTTTGCCTGCACTGTGTGCCAAACTGAGCTTGAGTGACATATAGCGGAGCACAGTGCCTGAAATCATCTAGCTGAGTTCCCTATTGCTCACGCCATGATCGGCCACATGGAAATCCTGCCGGTCCCCGAGGAGAGAGCCACCTGCTCACTGGCACTAAACAGCCACGAGGCTGGGCTGTGTGTGGGCTTGACAGTGGGAACGACTTGATAACTTGACATTTTGACCTGCAGATGCTTTTGTCTACTTGACATTTCAACTTTGTCTGTCTTCTCTTCCCCCAAAATACAGCAGAATCACTTAAGGAACTAAAACTGACTAATTCTGCTGGGCGAACATAGCGCCTCCATGCATTTTTATTTATGATTCTAAGGAGTTGGTTGCGTTGAATGGAGTGATTGATGGTGGCCGTGGCAGTACCACTGACACAGTCAGTCCTCGCTATAGGGCAGCAGTGTGATTGATGTCTTCGCCCCGGGCTCTACTGCCAGCTCTCTTCACCTCCTCTCCACCTGACAAACAGAAAGTGGGTCTGATGCACACTGTAATACAGAACCCTGCCTGTTAAGAGTCATCCACTGCAATAATGCACATCATGTATATGAGTTTGTTCTATGAGAGAGAGAGAGAGAGAGAGAGAGAGAGAGAGAGAGAGAGAGAGAGAGAGAGAGAGAGAGAGAGAATCATGAGTCTGAGTCCCTCAAAATCTACATTATGCAGGCAGCAAACAACATAAAAATGAATCTTCCTATAACTCAATCAGTTCTCCTGAGCCAACTGTGTCATTTTCCTCATTATCATGTTTGGTAAGATATTACCCTCAGATGAAGCTCTCACTTGGCATTAACCTTAACCAATTCAACATCTATCAGACATCTTAAAACATTAGAGAGCCTTGATTCTTTAGAGGTAAAATATCAGTGTTTGGGCATGTTTGCCCATTACTTTGTGAAAAAATGCGGAGTTGTTGGCAAACTGTTTGGTGTCATTTGTAAATGCGTGAAAGAAAGGTTTACAGTTCTCAATTCCTCCGCAAACAATATTGTTCCTGCTGTGCACTGTTATCCAAACTTCAGTGGGGACTCGTCTCATCAAAGGTATCGCCTGAATCAGGAAGCTGTTTCTTTGTAAAAAAAACAAAACAAAGCAGCATTGTGTGTGCAGTGATGGCGTTTGGCTTTGTATTTGGATGTTTGTCTGCAGGTAGTTTTAAAGGAGTTCTGGTGGAGTTTAAACTGAACATCCATGACGTTGCTTTTAATTTTCTCATGACAAGCCACATTGTACAATAGCCTAGGTTGGTCTGAAGAAGAGAGAAATCGGAGAGATGAGTGAAAAACTCACTTACACTGCTACTTCATTTGAGCCTAATGGGAATGTTGTTAGATAATGAAACACTTGATTGAAAGAAGTGAGAAGGGAAATGTATTTTCACCGTCAGGCAAAAATCTTTAGTGGCCTGATTACAAGCAATCAACTAAACTAATGTCGAAAAATCTAGCCCAATACATTTGTGCAAGCGTGGTTTTAGGGGAGACGTATTGAAATGAACGCTTTAATATAACAAAGGGACGGAGAAGAATTGCGCACTGGATAATCAAACTATATTGTATAAAAAGACATTCTTTCTCCCCATCTGTGGAGTGCCTGCAGGTCTATCCAACGCAATAACCCTCTCTTGACTCTGCCACCCACACTCACACGTTGACTGCATAAAACCACTTTCCATCTCCTCCTGCCTGGCGTGGTGTGTTGTGACAGAACGCGGCCAGCTGCGTCTCCAGAGTGTTTACAGTGGGAACTTCTGCCACTCACCCAGGGCGGAGTGACCCGGGAGCGGGACCGCTGGTGATGAAGGACGACATGGAGATGTTTCTGCCTCTAGCGCAGCCACCTGCAGGAGGCAGGGAGCGCGTTGCTGCGAGGCGAAGCTTTGTGGCTACAGGCACCACTCTTTCCCCCGCCCCCATCTTTCTCTCACTGGCTGTCTGAATGTCCTAATATGATGACTATTCTTTTTCGCTAATTATTGAAATGACTTTGAATCTCCCATTCCTGCTCTCTCTTAATCCCTCTCTCTCTTGCTTCTTCACACTCTCTCACTGTCTCTGTCTCTGCTTCACTCTTTATTGTATGACTGTCATAACTATTTTTTTCACTAATTAAATCAGCCGACTTTGACTTTCTCTCCCTCTCTCTCTTTTTCTCTCATCCTCCCCCAACCCAACCCATCTCTGCTGAATCAATAATACATGATCTGAGAGGCTTTGCTGTGACAGGCTCCCTCCGCATTGACTCTCTGAGGGTTGCTGAGGAGAATCAAGCCAATGCTCCGGGTCCTGGTTCTGCACTGTGTCAGCAGGTCCGCAGAGACAACGGCAGAACCGGGTTTACGGTATGAGAAAGAACCGAGGGGACATAGAAAAACTCGTGCTCATTGTTCCGTACAGCAGAACACTCATTGTTCCTGTAGCTTTCACGGATGTGTGCGTCACAGCACAGCCGAGGCTTCAAAGTTCCACTTGTCGCCCCTCGATGCAGCACATGCATCCAAGGTGTGCAGTGTGTGGACCGCTCCATCTGAAACTCCACAGGGGGCGATTGCTCTGCGAAGCCTGCTGTGTGCTCACTCCCGACAGAAAGCTGGGCGCAAAGAAGGATCCAATGCCTCCTCTGTCTGCATGCTGTTTTGAACATGAGCCTATTTTTTCTTTCTTTATTTATTTGGCAGGCTCCTGTGTCAGCATCCACCCTGCTGAAGTGTCCTTGAGCAATGCACTCCGGGGGTGCTGTTCTGTTGCTGATCCTGGTGAGAGAGAGAGACAGGGGGAGAGAGAGAGAGAGATAGAGAGAGAGAGAAAAAAATCATATCAGTGTGAAACCCTCATTCAGGCAGCAAAGAACATAAAAAGGAAAGGTCCTATATAACTCGATCAGTTCTCCTGCTCCTTCCCTTTTCTCATTAGAGGGGCAGAGAGAGGGGCATCAAGGCTGAGCTGTCAAAAGTAGTGTCTACATTATGGCCACTGGCCACTATTTCACCGGCCTCTCTCAGGCCTCCTGTAGATAGACGAGGGGAGAAGCCTCTGACTGTATCTGTTTGATGAAGGCAGGGCTGCGGCTTTCATACAAACAAGCCCCTCATTAGACATCACGCAATATGGATTCGTAGACCAAAACTATACTGCAATCAGAACCCGGTGTTATGGAGAAACTTGCTTAACTTGCACAATTTTGAAAGCCATTTAGAAAGAGAGAGAGAGAGAGCACCGAAGAGAAGCCCTAGGTTAGGTGGTGTGAGTGTGGGTGGAGTGACAAGAAAAGCTCTAAATAGCCTCCCCAGAATAGAGGCTCTCCAGAGAGGTGAGTCTTTCTTTGGGCCCTCATACATCATGCGATGGGTGCAGGTTCATTTTCCACAGGATAGTGCTGACACACAAAGTCATTTAGAGCTCAGATCCTGCACCGCTACCGGGCAGGGAGGAGAGGAGAGGAGAGGAGAGGAGAGCGGCCTCATGATCCGTCATCCAGGCCTATTCTTGTTGCTCCAACAAGGGTTTGAGCTCTGCTAAAACCCAAAGCCATATATCTGCCACAAGTTGGGACATTCAGGTTTCTGGAAAGTTTTTAGGCATTAAGTGTTTCAAAACTGTAACTGGCTGGATTGTAGTTTTTCCTGGCAATATTAGCAACAAAAACTTGTTTCCAGTGAGGTAAAAAATTGAATAAAGAAACCTCCAACACACACACACACACACACACACACACACACACACACACACACACACACACACACACAAACATTGTTATATGACGTCTATCAAAATGTCAGGTCTATCCATTAGCAATAACACTATCCCTGGCCAGAAATGATTTACATGTCTCTGCCAGCAGCTGACGGTGACAGTACGACATAAAGAACCTTGCAGACAACACTGACCTCGACAGTTTGGCCAACAACCCAGCGACATGTTATGTGTGACTCCCACCAGTCAGGGGCGCTGTAGAGTCAGTCAGTGAAGTTATGAAGCCTCGAGAGGGCAGGGCTACCTCCGTTAATCATGATGGTTCTGATTAAAGCATGCATTTAGCCTCATTAAAACCCTGTGGTCCCTCCTCACAGTGGAAGGGCATCTTGGGAAAACCCACTCACAATCAATACAAGCATTATGTTCATTCGTGTGACGGCGCGCAATAGAGAAAAAGGACAAGCTCCCTCGGCGCAGTCACGGTGCTCCTCCTGCTCATTTAGTGTTACAGAGAGAAAGTGTGTGTGCGTGAGACAGAGAGAGAGAGAGAGAGAGAGAGAGAGAGAGAGAGAGAGACCCCCTACTCCCCACCTGCCAACCACAAAATGTCTCCGAGTGACAGATAGCCTTGCAAAGTGTTCCTGTCTGCCGCCACTGGCACCAGGAGTGCTGAAATGTGTCAGGCGGCGACTGTCTAAAAATTCTCAGAGAAAGTTCTGAACTTTCTTTTTGTATTTCTTGCACTGTTGAAACATGAAACTGCTCTGGAAATAACGTTGGAACTACCGTCGGAGGTACAAGACTTGACATTTTTGCTTATTTTCTCAGCAAATGTCAATAACAGCCCATTTTAAACAGAAAATACCAGCTCACAGGAGAAAAGCAGTTGGCGAGAACTGTCTTAAAAGTGAAAGGGAAGTGGGAATTCAGTCATTTTCACAGCAAGTCGGCATGGAATGTTACATAACTTATGGTAATTTTCATCTCCTAGCCTTTGCTGGCATTGCCCTTTATAGCAGAACAATGTGTCTCAGTTGAGACGAACACTAATTAGCCAGAAAAGCTTGGGACAAAATTAAGCAAAACTGAATGTGCTATGCTTGGACTTGCCCTCTGCCATCTCTTGGCCAGCAAAATACTGAAAAATTATATCATCATGATTTTTAAGTGTCTTTGTGTCCATTCCAGTGGAGCAGAAATTCCACAAGCATAGCTTTCACTGAAACCATGTTTCTCCTCAGAAAGCTACTACAACTATACTCTAAATGGTCCTGAAATAGGAAGTGAAGGGCAAGAAAGCCCAAGTCTTTTTATTTATCTCACAGAAGATCTTAGAAGCCGTTGCACTGCTTGCAGGGGGCCAATTAAAAGACAGGACCTGCCTTGGTCCTGGAGGCACCGTCAAGTTACAGCTCTTAAAAAACAGACGAAAAACATCATCTACATCTCAGGATACTTATGTGAAAATTATTGTTCCATTTCAGCATGTCTAGTTTATTTCATCTCCAGTAAGTACAGACTGGATGTGCTCAACTCAAAATCCAAACTCAGAATGAAGTGCAAAGGCTCAACAAAATACAAAAAAAACATTCTCAAAAAATGAACCGTACGCCTTCCATTTTAAAATCCAATTAATGTGTTTAGAGAGCCTGAGGCCATTATCAATGCTGAAAGGACTCGTCTAAAGAGAGGGATAAATCGAAGGGAGGGAAAGAAAAGACAGGATAGATGAGAGCCAGAGAGAGGACGGATGTACTGTAGCACTCCACTGTCTGTTTAGCCTAGAGACTGATGGGAGTGTCAAGAGGGGGTGAACGTCCCTCTGCCTCACCATGGAAAGGAGACAGAGGAGGGGATCAGAAGGATGGGGAAGAGGGGGATGTTAGAGGAAGATGAAGAGCGGGTAAAGGAGGGCATAACACACGGCCATTTCCTTAAAACCCTCATCCTACTGACTGGGGTACCCGCAGACCCCAGAGGTATACTTTTTGTCATATCTCACAGGCGCTTTATTCTATCATTCCAATTTTTCATGACTTTGTCAATCAATTTGTTCTTAATGACTTCATATCATTGTTTTCTGTTTCTGTTTTTATTAGTGCTTTTTAAATATACCAATGTAATGGGGTCCTGGGGGACCCCAGTCAAAAGCACCCAATTCTGCCTATGCAGTTTTAATAGATGGAACTATTTATTGAGTTCATGTTTGCCATGGGTCCTAATTTAAAGTATCACACACTATCGGGGGGGTAGGGGCACTCTGTCAGTCATTTTGAAGGAGACAGACACAGAGAGCAGACAGATTTCCTCATGTGCTCTGTCGACGACCCTAAATACTGGTCTTCCTAAGGTAAGATGATGTTCAAAGTCAGAAATACAATACATAATTTAATTAACTGTAACTTTCCTAAAATAATAATAATCAGTTTTTTTTTTTTCATTTGACATTAATTACATAATAATGTTTTGAGAAGAAATAAGTTAACATTTTGCTATGATGGTTGTTTCTTACAGTAGTTTATTCTTGGGGTCCCCCGGGACCCCAGTCGGAAGTCCTTGTATGTTAAATATGTTGGAGGATGAGGGTTAAACTTCACCATCGGAATTACAGAGCGGCTCATCATGGATAAAAAACCACAAACCACAAAGTAGACTGAACATTAATTTGTACTTTGCAAAACATTGGACAATAGGAATGTTCAAGACCTTGGCAGCTTTGGCATTCCGGTATAAAAAAACTCAAAATCTAACAAGGTTTTGAAGCTGTATTTCAGCCATCTGAATATGACTGCGCTGAGTGTTGCATTCCACCTATTCACTCCCCCTCTGCCAGGAGCATTTACTGTACAGTACAAAACCCCCAGACAATGAAGTATGTGGAAGGGTGACCTTGGTGCTGCTTTATGCCGGAGCCATGCACTGCAGCTATGCTCTGAATGACAGAGATTTTGTTTAAAAATGATTGAAGAGAATTTCTGACCAGAATGTAATGAAACTGTAACCATAGTAACCGCTCTGCTGATAATGAGGAAGCTGCCGGAGACCTCGTCTACCTTTGTCTCTGACACGACAGCAGGATGAAAAGACAGGAACGAATTCCTTTGATTTCGCTGATTTAATAGGACCAACCATCGGGAGAGAGGCTGGGGGGACGAACCTGCGTTGGGTTACGGTGAGGAATAAAGAAAGATGACAAAGCGAGGTGGGGGAGAGGGGGTAGGGTCGGGTAGATGGGGTGGGGGAGCACTCCCCCACTGAGAGAAAAGTGGGAGAATCCAGACTAACAGAGTGATCTCATCTCAGCCACTCCATGTGGAAACCCATGCTGACTTCACTCAGGGGCTACAGGGAAAAGCTTCCACTCTTGGTCTTTCAATTCCAGCAAAGCACAGAGACGCAAGCAAGCAACTAACATCTGGTCTCCACAAAGAGGCCGAGATGACAGGAGGGCCGAGCGGGAGACAGACAGAACAAGGCTGGGACATGCCGGCTCGGCTCCCAATTAAAATGTAATTTCTTAATCCTTTACATTTACTTCCCTCTATGGCTTCTTTTTTATATCAGCTGCAAGTGTGTGTGTGTGTGTGTGTGTGGGGGGGTGTTGTGTGTGTTGGTGTGACGTTTCAAATGGGCCGCGCCTGCAAAGTGCAGTACAAGTGTGAAAACTTATTCAGTTTCTATGAGCAAAACAATAAATCAACATTTTCTATGGTTGCTTTATAATTAATGTGAAATGCACATGTTGTTGTTAATTGCCCTTAACCTTTTCACGTCTGTCAAACAACTGCATGATCATTATAATTTAATTCTCTGGAAGTTACAAAATGCTACCAGGCTACCAAACTTCCGTGCAAACTTCGGTTCAAGAGAGGAGTCATGTTAGAATTTTGACACTTCAATAAAAAAACATTTTAATGATCCTGCTGTTGACACCTGTGAAAAGGTAACGACAAATTATTTACACCATATACATTTCACATAAATTATTAGAACACAGAAAAAGCAACCACAGAAAATGACAATTTATTGTTTTGCTCATAGGAATTGAATAGGGTTTCGCACTTTGCAGGCGTGGCCTTTTTGCCCCGTAATTGCCAGTCAGTCCGGTGCACATACTGGACATCCCAGGAGATTGATAGAGTCTAACAGGGTCACTGTGTGTGTGTGTGTGTGTGTGTGTGTGTGTGATCTTCTCATGATTGCAGTACCTGTGATATGTGTTCATACCACCAGTGCTCCAAGATTGTAAAACAATCCCTTATATTCATATAAAACTTTCTTTATATAGCACATTTCAAAACAAAGTTACAAAGTGCCTCACAACCAAGAAAAATAAAAACTGAACAATGACAAAGCTCAATAAAACAGAAAGCTCCATGGGGGAAAAAAGCTGTAAATAGCCCAGGCATAGAGATAAAACAAAAGGAATAAATAAAAAAGACAAGGCAACAAGGATAAAATGAATAAAAGTCAAAGATTGCAGAAGGGCTTTACGATAAAAGTAAGTTTTAATAAGTGAGAAGATGATACTGACTCTGCCAGCCTGAGCTCCTGCCAGACGGAGCCCTGACAGCAAAAGCCCGGTCACCTTTAGTTTTTAGCCTGGATAGAGGTGCAGTCATTAGGGTGCTGCCTGAGGAGCTCCGGCTGTGCGTAGGCTCATACTGGATCAAAAGTTCAGAAAGATAACTAGGGGCCAGGCCATGCAAAGCCTTAAAACTAACAGTAAAATCTTAAAATCAATTCTAAAACAGACAGGCGACCGGTGAAGAGACGCTGAAACAGGGGAGATATGGTCCTGTCGCCTTGCTGGAGAATTTTGAACACATGGAGATGTTCCACCTGTTTTTGATTTAAGCAGGTAAACAAAGTGTTGCAGCAGTCAAGGCGAGAAGGAATAAAAGCATGTATAATCCTCTCTGTATCACTGAAAGTCAGGGTGGATCTAATTTTAGCAGTGTTCCTGAGATTGAAAAAAACATGACTGAACAAGCTTTTTGGTCTGTATTCAAATAATGTTGCAATGTGACAGTCTTGCAGTTTCCGATGTAACAGGCTTGTAGTTTCCAATCTAACAGACTTGCTTTACCATATGAATTCCTATTTAAATGAGTTACCATTTTTTCAACTAAAAGGTAATCATGCAGTATGATGCACTACTTTACTTGAGGGGACACAAAAATAGTAACCAATATGGAGGTAATAAGGAAGTAATGATTGTTGATGTTATTGTGCCATTTAGCACCTTATTCAGAGTTAATCAGGAACGATTCATTAAGTGGTCATTATGCAGATTCACAGATATCCAGGAACTAATCATGAGATACTGGTTCATTAACATGGTATCTAACAGTCTGAAGTAACTTATCATTATCGACTATATAGTACTTGATTCAGGAACTACTTGTTAACTATTCATTAACTAGCAGTTCGTTCCTGATTTGTTCCTTACTCGTTCCTTACTCGTTCCTTGGTATCTACTAAGATTTTGTATACTGTATTGTATTGTTGTACTGTATTGTAAGTGTTACCATGTTAATTATCACCGAAGTCTAAAGAAAATACTTCCAGAAGAGTGTAGGCACATATGAGCTCCATTCAACTCGAGCCTAACTCTTCCTATCCCATCCTGCTCCACTCTGGCCTGACCCGCCCCGGCTCTGCTCTACTTAACAAGCCTTGCCCGCTGGGCTGCTAGAGCAGCTAGGTGTGTGTGTGTGTGTGTGTGTTACAGAGCGTGAGCGCTGGGTGCATTAGCCTGGCTGACAGCTCTGGTAATAGGGTAGGGGCTATCGGCAATGGACTCTAATAAAGTGGTTTCACTGCACCCGCATCAAAACCACCCCTTCTATTCAACATGTAAGAGGCTCCTGCTGCTGCTGTTTTCTGAAAACATTCACTATAGGTTAAGGTTGGAGCACTCTTGCCCCGCTGATGAATCCACTGCTAGTACTGTGTAACATGCATGTGCATACAGTACGCACACACACACACAAGCACACACACACACACACACACACACACACACAGGCAAAGAAAATGCGAAGAAATAATGAGTAAGGAGTTGAGGGTGACGAAGGAGGTTTTCATCAGAGGGAGGAAAAGAAGTGTGTGGGGGCAAATAGCTGCCGTTTTCCATCCCATTATATTCCTCAGTGCAGCGGTGGGAAATAGTCATTATGCGCAGCACGCATATGAGAAACACACAACTCTGACTTACTTTGACTTACCTGCCCTCCATCAGACCCGACAGGAACGATAAACAGCTGCGGTGTACCTGTAGGTGTATGTGTGTGTGTCTGCGCGTGGGTGGGCGGTGTGTGTTTGTGTGTGTGTGTGTGTGTGTGTGTGTGTGATCAGAATGCACCTGCTCAAGACAGTCGCAGAGTTGAGAATAGCTTTGATGACGGGAGGCTGAAAAGGCTCTTTGGGTGTCTGGGGAAAAGCAGCCCGGCCCCCGGTCTCCTGACTGATGCATGAACCTAATAACCTGGGTAAAAACTGCTGCGCACTCATCTACACTCAATATTTCAGATGGGGTTTACAGGCAGTGCTAAGGCCATTGCCACACAGCCTTATTATTTGTGATACTGCAGTGCTTCGCGGGTGGGATGAAAAAGAGAAAGAGAGAAAAAGAGAGGGAGACGGAACTCTATTTGGCAGATTCACCCAGCTGAGAGAAGACAAGCTGACACAGATATTTCTGAGATAAAGACAAAGATGAAAGCTCTTAGCGGAGGGCAAAACTCTGACTGTGCAGCTGCGTAATTACTGTATGAGGTAAGAGGCGTGTGTCGGCTGCACCCCCCCCCCACCCCCCCCAACACACACACACACACACACACACACACACATGCACACACACCGCTGCTGCAGAGAGGCCGGGGACAAAGCGAGGCTCTGGCGTGCACTCACAGGTCTCTCACTCTGACATTAGCACAGCCTCGCAGTCAGCATAATGAAAAGAGCATGACAATCACATTCACACTGGAGCCATAGAGCAGGGCACGGTGATTAGAGTGCAGAGCAAAAACACATTCCCTTAGGTTTCAATTATGGGAAACAATTATAGCAACAGATATGCGCGCTCGTTTCTGTGCGCCGCACAGTATCGAGCCAAACGCATGTATATAGCGTGACTCAAGGGAAAACATATGCAAAATAATGCAGAGGCAGGAACAATAGGCCAGTCTTTTGCTGTGTAATTTGTAGTGATGCAGTGTTACGCAACACATGAGGGGAGCGGGGTTGGATCATTTTGTGTCCTGTCCATTTCTGTGTCTTGTCCTGTGTACTGTGCGTCCTCTGTACCATTAGGTGGCTATTGTCTTCTCATGCCATGTCTTTGTATGCATTTAGCAGAGGCAGACTTTAGTAAAATACTGTAAAATATTTCTAAGGTTCTAAATGCCAATACATAGTCTGTAGTCTGGATAGGCTGCAGCTAAGTTTTCAAAATTGCATGCAGTCTGACAGAACAATGCACCATTTGACATTCTGAATTTCAATGCCTTTTATAATTTAGCAAAATGTATTAATAGAATAATCAATTCAATATTGGGAGTTTTGAAGATCTGTCTTTGTACTGAGAACAATTCCACGATGATTTCAAGACAGTGTAGTGGTAAAGCATTATTTTGCTTCAAGGAAACTTCCTTTCTTTGAAGTAGAATTTGGCAGTTTATTCACAGTTGATAGAAGTTGGGGTGGAGCATCCTGTGTAGTTATTGGATGTTTATCTATAGTTTACTCTCCAGTAGGTGTCACGTCATTTTGTTTCTACCCTGCATAGGACACAGTAGCACAGCAGAGGAAACAATCATAATGTTGTACATGAAATCATCCAGCTGATCATGCTGCATGTTGCTCTGTCTTTTCTAATTACAACTACTTACACTTTTTAGGTACATTCCACTACTTCTGCTACTACTGTAACTTGTATTTTTAAATGTATATTCTGCTAAAACACTTGTACCACAACTGATAAATAATTGTAAAGGTATATTACACTACAACACTATAATTACTAGAACTATCACAAATGCCTTGGGACTACATAACCATTTCTGTAGACATGTAGATAATGGTGCCAATCCAATAAAAAAGTTGCTTGTGCTAAAGACATGGCATGACAAGAGCACAGGGTGTGGTACAGAACACAGGACAAGACACTAAATTACATTGGACAGTACATTGCACAGGAGAGGACACAAAATGATCTACTGTAACCGCTACTGGACACCAGCCACATCCTTTTTTTCCTCCTCCTTCACCTCCTAATAGCCTTCCCTAACCCTGTTTCCCTATTTGAGAAAGAGAGATTATATTTGTGAACTGAAGATGCAGAGCAAAGACCGGGGAACTAAGGAGTGGTTCTCACTGGCCGCGAGGACAAAGCTCTGCATCTGACAATAAAGTGGCTCCTGTATGTTGAATTATTAATAATAAGTGCTTCTCTGCCAAAGAACAGGGATCGGCTGCCCACAGGGGTCCACTCCGCTGCCAGCACCCTGCAAAGCCTAACTGCAGTACTTTGTTCAATTGTAATTGTGATATCTCATTCTGGCTTCGCAAGGCCCTGCCCAGCTGAATCTGAATCTGTTCTGTTTCATAGCTAATCCTCTATGTCACTATGCTGTAACTCAAACCTGTTGAAAAAATGGAAAATGGAAAAAATGGAATCAAATCAAATTATGTTTTGCTTGAAAATGTTACACAAAGTCATCTATGATTGAATAGGGATAGCAAACACAAACATTTTTTGGATGTGGCTTTAAAAATGGAAAATGAAACAAACAAACCTAAAACTGTTGTATGCTAATTTGGGTGGCACTTCATGGGTTTGCCTCAAAAACATGTCCATGCCTCCAACAATGCTGGATTATTATTATTATTGTTTATACAAGATCAATAAATGTGTCATCCAAAAAAGTATTATAGTACAAGCATTATTATGGCATGATTTGTTATCTTAGGTCCCCAAAAGAAGAAAACAAGATACAAACCACTAGCTGTTTAGCCCCTCACTAACGCTACATCAACACCCCAGTGTAGCATAACCCATTTCCTTTTCTCAGCAACTCATCAAACCTGAAATAGAAGTAAACAGCTGGACGTACAATTCCCACAAAGGGAGTCTTCTGTGAGCCAGTCCAAATTAGCCTTCCAACACACTGCACCACTGAGTGTGTAAAACCCTAAACAAATACATGGCAAGCCTGTTGATAGATTCATTATATCAAATGATACAATGAAATTGAAGTAATGTTTGAAGCTTGGCAAAACAAAATTTCATTAGTAAGCAATCAGTACTATATTGTCCCCCTCTGATCCTATTGACTGAGTCAATAGTAAATAAAGCTGAAATATTTTTTATAGGAAAGACATCAACTACTCAAAGTCTACAAGACTGACTCACAGCTTGTTTTTTCACCTTGATTATTTTAATGGGAAGTGAAGCAACTCACATTACTTTGACACTAATTACTGTTTGGTGCGCCAGAGCAGACATTCATTCGATTTGTTGGACTCCTCTCAATAGGAAGAGCCTTGATTCTGTCTGTCAGTTTGAAAGCAATGCAAGGTTTTAAAGGTGATTTTCAAAATTGCTGCTACTACTACTTTTTTGTGTCTGTAATCTGATTACTGTATATCATGGTAAATTTTATGTCTTAATCAGTTTTTGTGATCAGATTACATTATTTTACATGTTATCTGTTACTCCCCAACTCTAGCTATAGAAAGGCCTTGTATTGGTCAGCTTGGTTGAACATGACTGAAATTGTAATTTCCACTGAAACTGAACAGAGGAGAAAAAGCATTTGTACGTATTTATCTGGTATCTTTATCCAGCTGGTAGCTGGCATCCTTATCCAGAGCAACTTGCCATAAGTGCAACAGTGGAAAAAGTTAACATCTGGGGAATCCACAATCCCAACCAATCCCCTGTGAAAGAACAAAGGGCAAAGATCTAATGCACTTGAAAGCAATATCTTCATTTCACTTCTCAGTCAGCTTTTCTATCACATGGTCCCCTGGTATTTCAACTCAAATCTAGGTATCAAGTGTAATATATGAGGTAGAACCCAGCATGCTTTCATAAAAGCTCTTTTTTCTGCAGGTATTCATAAACTCCCTCTGAAGTCTGGCAACTTTTCAAGGTAATTGAGTTTAGAATACTTGTATTTCAACATTGATATGGTGCGTGCGTTTCTTCATTAAGCTATGGGGAGTTCTGGGAGTGTTGTGAGTTCATGAAAATGTAATAACTGTAATAACATTATCCTCCCCTTGGAACGTCTTGCAAACTCTGAAACCCTACAGTATCTGCACTGACATTAGCTCTCACTTTCCTCTGTACTCCTAACAGACTCAGAGATTTATGTGCTGGTGTCAGAGTGATAATTCCCCTTTTCTTTGAAGGGGAGGATTTGCTTAAGTATGTGAGGGGATTCCATAAACAGTCCTGCACCCCCCCCCCCCCCCCCCCAATCCAAATGCTGAAATGCATGTAGTGAAGTGGGTGGATGTGAAACAAGAAGGGTGAACATTGCTTCCCCCCTTTTCTCCCCTCTCACCTTGAGAGCCACAACTCCCCGCCAGGAACAGAAATGAGAAGCCTGTTGCCCGTACAACGCCAGGGAAGCCCCCGCTGGCTCCGACCCATGTGTGATTTCAGGAGGTAACAGAGTGTTCGGGCATGTACGGAAAAAGGCTTTGTGAAAAGCACAGCCCTCCCCTGGTTGGTCCGGTGCAGGGAGGCATGGAGCGGCCTGAGGAGAGGTGGCAACAATCCTCTTCACTCTGACACACACCTGCCTCTGGGGGCCTGCCAAGACTCCCATCAAACAAGACACACAGAGTTTTCAAACTGACAGTAACTTTGCTGTGCCTTTCATGCCTTTGTTCTCTTTTTTTATCCAAGTCTCAGGTTGGCTGCCCTGTGCAAACAACCACTGCTTTTAAGGAAGGAGGAGAGTCTTCTCTCTTCCTCTGGTTTACAGATCAAATAGTCTTATAGCAAGTGTTGGATTTCGATTTCCGTCAGAGATTTGAGTTGAGAGAATTCAGCCATAATATTGTCATCTGGTTTACTGTCTTTTGTCAGCATCCTGTTGTATTCTAATTATACTACACTACCAGTTAAAAGTTTGGACACACCTGATTGAATGTACTATGTTTTCCATTGTCTTAAAGCCATTTTGATCTAAAGGCTTATGCTTAAATGCTTGAAATTTGACAAATTTAAATAGTGAAGTTGATGCCTATGTATGAATTTCTTTCCAAAGCCTTTGCCTTCCCATCAAGGGTGGCTTCTTTAAAGAATCTTTTTTTAAAGAATCACTTTTTTGGTCACTGCATAATTCCATTTGTGTTATTTCATAGTTTTGATGTCTTTACTATTATTCTAAAATGTGGAAAATAGTAAAAATAAAGAAAAATGCGTGTCCAAACTTTTGACTGGTAGTGTATATTCCTCAATAAATTGCTATTCTTTACCAGAAAGAGCTTGACTTTCAGCAAACCCTATCCTGCACTCCTTTCCTGTCATCTTGGTCAGCTATGCAAGTCAATCATAATCATCTTGTGATGATGTGAGGTCGAGTAAAAGGTTGTCGGATGATTCTGGAAGATTTTCCACGCAGGAATAATGAGAGTTTCGCTAAGGCACATAAGGACGAATCATGAGCTCAACTCCACTAGAATCTCATGGGTCCTCCTTTCAACCTGCCACTAACCCTGCTAGCACAACCAGCAGAACAGAGGAGAGGGTGAGAGGCAGATGAGAGAATCACCTCATTGGAGGTGACAGCCACCTGTTGGCATAATCACATCTATTTGCTTTGGCATCCTCCATTCTCAACTGATTCCAGCAGCCGTCGCAGCACCTGATCCCCAGACAAACTGCACCCTTCCCTCTTTTTCTTGCCGTTTCAACTTGAAAGCAGAGACGACGTCTCCCGTCATTGCCATCCATTATGGGACTTCTGTGCAGAGTCTCTTGAGTGCAGACTCTAGGGCAAGCTCCCCTCTTCCCCTCCTTGCACTCATCCCATAGTCCTTCTCCTGCTTCCCCTCTCACACTGCAGTCATGTGGGAGTGAAGAAGCAGGAGGCAGAAGCTTAGTAAAATAGGAGGCACTTTAGAGTCATGGAACAAGTGAAATGGGAGCTGATGAGGGGTAGGTATTAGGACATGAGAAGGCTGATCCTGGGGGATAGGAGCTGACACTTGACAACCATTTGGTCAGGTCACAGCAGGGTAACCACCCATCATCACAGGGGGAAATGAAATGGGGCTTCTCTTAAATCTTCTTGAATCTTGAATGTTCTGGAGCTTACCATGTTGCACTCACTGTGGTACTCTGCATGCAGGAACATTAGCATGAATTCAGGAGGATGTGCCCACAATGTGCCTGAGGATAAAAGTGTGTGTGTGTGTGTGTGTGTGTGTGTGTGTGTGTGTATGTGTGTATGTGTGTGTGTGTGTGTGTGTGTATGTGTGTGTGTGTGTGTGTGTGTGTGTGTGTGTGCGTGTGTGTGTGTATTTGTGCACACGTCAGTGAGTTTGTCTGAGGTTACATAAGGCCTGCAGGGGTTTGGTGTGAGAACAGAACAGGTAAGAAAGACAAAGAAACGCAAGAGGCAGACGAAAGAGAAACAAAGAGACAGAGTTCAAACCTGTCAAAAGAGGAGCATCTTTAACTCCTACCTGCTTGGTTTGGATGGAAGTCATTGTCATATGAGAGTAACACAGACTTCTAGATGTCATTAGGGGTCCAATCACGTAGTCTGGAACCCTGTTGTATTTGCTGGAATTCTTCTTTCTTTCTTTTTCTCCGCTAAAAGTGTCTGTAGCTCAGAAACCGTAAGTTCACACGCCCTAACACTAAATTGGTCATAACTCATTGACCATTCATCTAATCAAGCCAAAATGTGAAACACATGTTGAGGAGTGTTGCTTGAACACGGCCACAAAAGCATTTTGAGCTCTACCACTAGTGGGTGCTACAAATGCAAAAGGTTTATACCTCATAATTGACTGCATAGATTTTTATGAAATTTTTTACACATATTCTAGAATGATGTCCAAGTCAATCCATGAAATTTGGTCATGATTGACGAAAGTGGGCGTGGCTTATTGCATAATAACCCTAGTAACCTTCACAGATATTAAAGTCAAAACTTCAAAAATTCATATAAATTCTGCTGTATGTCCTAGAGAGCTGAAATTTTCAGGACATGTCGGCTGAAGTGAGATAAATCTTTCATACACTGGTACCTACCCGCCATTCTGAAGTCGCCCCCCTCTGTTTATAGCAAAAACTGACTGTGATCCCACAGCCTTGTCCTCCTAAACCGTACGTTACAGAACAAAACCAACATGATTTTTGAAATCTTCATACCTTAATTAGAAAATAGACAAAACATTTTAATCATGCGATCATCATCATCATTGCAATCATTGTCATTTTTATTCTTAAATGTAACTTAATGTAACTTAATGCAACTGTTAATTAATTGAGGAAAGTAGGAAATGATTGAATGTCATTAATTGCTGCATCAACAGGCACGTCAGTTGTCTCTGAATTTAGTCCATCTAGATTATGTAACTCTCTTCTGCCCAGGCTGACAGAGAAAACATCAATTTTTTCTCCTTCAAAAGCTGCTGGATATGTTTGTGTTGTAGGATATCTAGCCTGCTAAAACACCCAGGGGAGGGCATCATTCCACTGCCTGGCTGCGGCTACATTATTTAGTGTGGCCCCATGTCATCCAACACTGCAGGCAAGGTTAGGCTAGCCCCTGCTTTAGGTTTGAGGGTGTCTATAATGTGGAAGTAGGCAGCTTTGGGATTCCTCAAGGAATGCATTAGTTACATAACAAAGCAGGCTGTGTTGGCTGGGTCGACTATGACCCATAAAGGATCAATAACACAGGATTCCCTTTCAGTTTCTCTCTTCCTGCATGGGAGAGCCAAAGGATGTAAATGGCTTCCCAAGCTTTCTTTCTAGGTTTGCCTACAGCCAATCAAAGGACATGGCAGCAGTCCAAGGTGCTAAACTCTACACAGTGCCTGAAAAGAAACCGATACAAACTCATAAAAGTAGTCTGGGCAGAAGGGAATTGGACTACAGTACATGAGCCTGCGGGAGTGGGGCCAGGGGTTTGAATGTGAACATGTCCTTGGGATAGGGGATAGCTCTGACTTTATCATGACTCTCCACATCCAATAATGCTGAAGCCAGCACAAACCCTCCTCTCTTTTCACTCTTCTATCATAACAAAATGCTGGGAATTCTCCTATGGCTCAATTAGCCCATCACCCAATCAGGGATTCTCAGTTTATATCTTTGGGGCTGAATTGCAATAAGAGCAAAATAAAAATTGCATACAAGTACTATAAATCTGTAATTCAGCATAAATATATTAGAGCAAAATCATTGTTAGAGGAAACTACAGTATCTAGTGTTTAGGATAAAAGACATTGAATATAAAATGCAATCTAATAGTTTCTGAAGTAGACAGAGTTGAATAATTACTTTCCCATGTCACATGTCACTTACAGAAGACCATATCTAGGAGAGTCACATTATTCTACTATATACTCTATTATAAAAATGATTGCGGATGATATAGATGGACAATACTGGCTTAGCGCTGCATCACAACACTTAATCAGCCTGATGCAGACACCATGTACTTAAAGATGTTCTGGAAGTAGGGATTAACACCAGCCAGAGGCCAAAGAAACTACTATTGAACTGTAGGAGAGGACTTTGGTCAGGCATGGTTCAGTAAATACCTTGAGATCAGTTTTTTTCTCTCTTTGCCTCTGTAAAAGAGTAGTTGAGTAAGGATCTCCACATACCTTAGAGTAGGCTTATTACTTTAGCACAAATATACTGATTTTCAAAATTCCGTTGCTAGGTGACATCAGCTTTTTTCACCCATTTCAGCCTGCAATTCAGCAACAAACTCAATGTCTGATTCAATGTGATATCCCGTCAATTATACTCAGCATAAATGTTTCATTCTGTAGAAACTGAGCACAATACAGTGCTCTTGGGAGCCTGACTTTAAAGATTGGTGGCAGTTTTTGGCATTTGTGTGTGACACACAACACTGCCATCAGCTCTATTTTGTATAATAGCTGTACACTAGAGCCACCAAGCATCACACACTGTAGTAGTAATGCCTGGGCTGGTAGCAGAAACAGGCTCTGAGACCACAACTCAGGCTGTGAGTTTATGAGTAATGGCCCGGTAGGTTGAAAGAGTCATTAATGGTAATTGTGAACAGGGGGCTGCAGTGAGTAGTGCTGGGAACACATCTTCTGGTGTTAGGGCCACAGGCTTGAGTTATTGACCGATGGCGTGGTTCACTGGCTCAGTGGTTGAAGGGAAAAACATCCCAGGCAAGGGCAACCTTTTGAACGATCTAATAAGGACTGAGCGCAGGCAGCCTTGCAGTAATATTCCCCCTCATGCATAAATGCAATAGCTAAATTTAACGTACAGAAGAAGAGAAATAGAATGACAAGTAAAGCAGCACTGGGGATAAAGACCCAGCTTGATAATTGTGATAGCCCACTAAAGTGAGGGAAAGTGCAGTCCAGGGGCGTAGCTAGGATGTATGGGCCCTATGCAGAGGATGGGGACTGGGCCCCCCCTCCACTTTCCTCTCATCCCCACCACACTATTCTTCCATCTATATGATACAAACATCTATATGTCTACCCATCCACAACTCAAACACACCTTCACACATTAGTGATGAATTATTGGACACATCCCTAATTGGAATTATGGGTTTTGGCCACTACCCTGACTGTGCTGATTGGCTATCATATACTGTACATAATTTCCCGAGTAGTCCCAAAATCAGTCTAGAGAGTCTATTCTGTCTTAGTCTGCACAGGAAAGCCTGTCCAGACTTTTCCCTTCTTTTTCCAGTTTGTCTCAGATAACACAACACAACATTTGGTGTATCATATTTTTGAGAGTTTTGTTTGTTTGCAGTTTTCTAGATTTAAACCAAACCCTTTTTCAAAACCAGAGCCGTGTGAAATAAAAGTATAAAATATTTAGAAAGATACACTTGCCACAAAAGGCATTTTAGTCCAGACACTTAGGGGCCCTCCCTCAGCTTGGGGCCCTGGGCTGTCAGTACCCCTCTTCCCTCCACTACAGTGCCCAGGTGCGATCCATGAAACTATATTTGGAGCTGTACAGTCTGCAGCTGTGTAAGGTTGCACAAAGGAACAGGAGAGATACTGGGCCTATGTGTGCAGAAGACACTGATACTATGGATAGGTAATGGCTGCCTGTTACCATCAGAAGTGAAATCCTGGTTAAATGGTGTGAAGCAGAGAGAACACTCTCTCTAATAGGATGATAGGTATTAAACACTGACAGATGGTAACAGAGGTCTGACTGTGAGAAAATACTTAGTTGGCACAACTCAGAAGACCGGAGAAACTTCAATTTGAATGCAGAACTAAAAGCAAGTGAATGTGCGGACTCCATTGACCTCAGAGTTGTCTCCCACAAATTACTGTCTAAATCATCTCATTTGCTGCCTGAGGCAATTACTGAATCCAATTTACACTGTGGAAAAAGCAGGAAAGATGAGACTTTCAGCAGCCAGACGACCATTATGCTGTATCCTCTGGACATTATGTTTGCATCGAGTTTATGCCACCGCAACATTAAATGCATTAAAGGGCAGAGAGAAAATGGCTTTGCTGTATGCGCCATTATATCCTTACATGGAAAAAATACATAAAAAATGACATCTTAAATATTAAGCAAACAAATGTTGACTATCTCACAATATATCATAATACATTATACAAATGACCTCTCTTTCCCTCCTTTATTCTCTTCCAGTCAGAAATACAGTAAAGACCCAACACAATTCAGGCTGTGTGATAATTCTTGGAAGTGAATTAAACATATAATTTCTTACTTATGAGCATCTCCATAAGTGCTATGCTAATAAAGCACAGACCATGACTATGATCCAACAATAAAACCTCTTCATCAACCTTTGTTCATACCCCCTCTTCAAGGTTTTGTTAGATCACTGCATGAAACGGAGAGATGAGTCATTCTTTGTGAAGAACAAAGAGACTGGAGGGCTGGCTGGATGAGCTCTGTGGGTTATATTAAACTTTTCTGCCTCTCATATACCTCTGTATTGGGACCAGGATCAATAATACTGGAGAAAAAAAAAGAAAAAAGAAAACTTGTGTTTAGTTAGAGCATACATAAGTGAGTTTTGTGAAAACAGATGGGTTTATTTGGATGGAAACCAAACCATGTTACTGACTGAAGGAGAAACTTGATTAACTAAACAGGAGAAAATGGTCTTGCAGGTGTTATCTTACTTTACCGTAACTTATTCAGGTGCTACATAATAGCTTCTAAAGTGTATAATTCAATTCTTGTAATCAAATACAGATTCAGACCCGGCCAGCTTTCCTCACAATATGGCAGAGTTATACTAACAATATTCACACTCCCTAACAGAAAGGCGCCAACACTGTGTTCACTGCATTTCTTTTACACCTCAAGGTGGGAGCATAAACACCGATGCCTAACATTTCTACTCACATCACCAATATTAATTTCACCTAATTCCTTAACTTCGCAGGCAGCTTTAATTGCCTATTACCACTACAACCCATATCACTGTTACACAACTCTCTCCTGCATCACAGGCATAATAAGTCAAAGTAGAAATCCATCTGGCACTTGACCCCCGAGGTGATTAAGCAAACATGACCTCAATCTTTTTCCCGCTGGCTCCTTGGCACCCGTTGGCAAGCCACCTGTTTAGCTTACTGCTAATTTGACACTCTCAGGGGAGATGATGGATGTATGTTTGAAAGCCAGGTGACAGAGACTCTGCAGCATTTCACCATGTGCTATTGCTATTCAAACCCCCTCCTGGCCTCTGGCTATATTCAGAAAAAATATTCAGACTGAGCTGCATATGAAGGTATTTGAATACAGTGAGGGAATGGTTGTGCCAGTGGGGGGTTTGTGCTGTACCATTGTCTATTGGGAAAACATGTACTGATTTGATGTGCTATACTATTTAATCTTTGTAAAGTCAACACCTTGGCATCTAACAGAATTCAGGCTATAGCTGTCATGTTCTCTGTTCAGACGCCTTGGTTTTCCTTTTCTCTTTCCTCGTCTCCTCTTAGCCCCGTCTTCCTCACCTCCCATGGAAGGTCATGGGTGTGGAGCTGATCTGATCACATTTTGTATGTCAGAGAGCCGGAGAGTAGTCGTTATTCATGAATTCACAGCAGAGGAATTCATGCCTCTGGGCTCCACGCGCATCAGGAGGGTGACGGGGCACATCCCCGAGGAGCCGGGTTCAAAGCCATCAGCTGCCATGGCCGAGTCCGCAACCGAGACATTTCATTCTGCTTTCCAGGGATTCTGCTGGACTCTACAGGAGAGGGCTGTGTGTGTGTGTGTGTGTGTGTGTGTGTGTATGTGTGTGTGTGCATGTGCGTGTGCTGTGTGTGCGTGCATATGTATGCAGGTCCATGTATGTCATTGATGTTTGTTTATGAGGATAAAGCAATGAAGGGAGGCATAATCCCATCATGGTTCATGTGATTTTAATTTGTCTTGACGTCCTTTGGGATCTTTGATCACATGGTTTCAACATGCTGGCATGCCCTCCACGAACCCTTTTGACAAGTCACAGCACTACTGTGAATTCAGAATCAAAATGAGAATCAGTATCACATGAATTTGCCAGTTACAACAGATGAACAAGGAATTTACAGTATAGTACAGATAAGACATACTGTATAGTCATACTGACAGTAGACTAAACATAAACACACTAAATATCAGAGGAATATTTGAATGCCTGGGGTTGCTGTGTTAATGAATTTGCATATAAAATCAGCACCTGGAGATGAGAGTTTGACAAATCTTTCATCGGATTTCCTAAGACTGCCACACACACACACACACACACACACATGCATCACACACATTCATACTGCAGATATACTCTATTCATACCTTCACATTCATAGATGTACATTTTATGAGTTCACTCTAGATGCAAAAGCAACATGCTTGTTTGAGTTCCTCGGCTCAGATGTGGAGTTCCGGATGCTAAACCTTACAGCAGGTGAAAGGTCACTGGTATATATAATGTTATAACTCTGACCCAGAGCTTCCATAACTATCAGCCACCAGTTCAGATTGTGGCCTTTTGTTCTCCCTCTATGCAGGTCATGATATGATCTACTATACATCTTTAATTAGACCCTATGCGGCAAATAATGAGCTACCTGGCTGAGTGCCCCCTCAGCACTTCTCTCAGGAGGGCTGACATTTACCAAACTCTGTCTGTGTCTATAGGTAGGTCTTCTCTCTCTCTCTGTCTTTCTCTGGATACCACACCAGGCTAAATGGTTTCACTGCACGGTCTGAGCTGGGGATAGTCTAAGCTCTCAGGCTCTCTTGTGCTCCTAAACGCACACGAACACACACACACCTGAGCCTGAATTCCCCTACCTGCCCTACTCCGCTTGTGTCCAGCTTCCAGCCAAGTAACGTGGGAGGTGAGAGAGAGTTAGAGAGCGAGTCAGACACAAAGAGAGAGAGAGAAAGAGAAGGATAGTGGGAGAGCAAGAGAGAGTGAGTCACAGGATGGGTGTGGGCTTGTGAGGGCGGGGCAGTAGTGGTTTTGAGATTATTGGACAGATGGTGTTGGGCAGGAGGGGGATTAGAGCTGCAGGTTGAACGGAGGCGCGGGGCAAAAAGCAATGAAGAGAAGCAGGCTAATCCCTCTGCCAGCTCCACCTCTGCCCTTCAGGCCTTCCCACACTCCAAAAATACACCTGGCCTGAGTGGGCTTCTATTCTATTCTATTCTATTCTATTCGATTCCACTCAAAATATATGAACGGCTTCATTCCAAAGTGCTACATATCCATTTGGGGCAAAAAAAAGTTACCTGATGTTCTTTGCTTGATACTTGAGAAACACAGATGATGACATCCTCTGAAATGTTACTATTTTTAAAGTCAGGGGCTGGAGACAGCTTAGAATTTCAATAATATTCAATACTGAGATTTACTGTTACACCAGCAATCATTTTGCCAGAGTATGAGTCGTGATTTTTAAATGCCGTGTATCTCATTTTGGGATGAAACTCTTCATATGTTGTTTACCGTGACACCTCCCTCCCTCCACACACACACACACACACACACACACACACACACACACACACACACGCACACACCATTTTGTCATGTACATATACAGTACCTGAGTCCTCCCCTCCCTATTCGCTTCAAAACAGCTGCTCCATGTATATGCAAGTCTCATTTCAACAACATGCTCATAAATGAATGAATGGATTACTGTTTGTGAGTGCCAACCTGTCCCATGCAGCAGAAACAACAACGTTTCATGCTGCTATGTATTTACTGTACACACTAGCGCACTGGCGGCCATATGCTGCGGTGGATGTACTGTACACTTGGCTACATTCTGTCTCTGGCTGTAATAATTCACGCTTAATAGAGCGCCGCGGGAGGTGGAGGGTGGGGTGGGTGTCGGTGGGCGGGCGTTGCTCTGACCACCTGCGTCTCGTCTCCCTGCCAGATGCCCGGGACGGAGAGCCACAGCTGTGTGACGCAAGCGCCTCTCTCCTCTTCCATCGTCACCCTCATTTGCTCTTTTCCAATCCCCGTCTCTTTTTCTCTCAATGGATTACCGATCGTCTGCCTCCCGCTCACGTTCTCCTCTTGGAATTTTGTAATCCCTCCGGGTTTTTTATTCACCGTCCCTGTGCTGCAGCGGCTTTACGAATGGACTTCATCAATGCTCTGTCAGAGCTGCTGTATGTCAAAGCCACGTGTACGTGCACACACACACACACACACACACACACACACACACAGAGTGACAGACAGAGAGACAGATAGATGCACACACACACACACACATGCACATGCACATACACAAGCATGAGTGGGAGAGATGAATGGCACGTGGTGCAGAGCTACAGTACAAATTTGAAACCTCCCAGATCTCCGAGCTCAGATTTTTCCCCCCATAGGGATAATTATCTTGAATGATATTTGATGAGTGGGGGATCTGGTGAAACAACAACAGCCCAGCGGCACCAGCAGACCAGAGCAGGACCTCTGTTCTGTGTGACAGGAGTCATGTGTGATTTATGACTTGGTTATGACAGAATACAGTGGCTCCAGTTACAGGGATAAAGGTTGCAGCTCAAAATGAGATCTCCGTGACTCCTATTGACACGGGAAGACAAGGTTTCAGGTGTTGAGTCTCGAGGGCGATGCCGTCGGCCGATATGTGCATGGAATTCATGATAGAGATATTTTTGTATCCCCTCTGCCAGAAATGTATTCAGACGTGTGCGTTCAGGGGAAGAGGGCCTTGAAGACAAAGTTGTGTCCTGGAGGAGAACCACCTTGTCCTGAAATGCACCTGTATACATGTAGTCCAGAGAGTGGTACTTCATGATATAAATTCAAAATTTTATTCTAAATTCAAATCTGGGCCAATGCAAAACTGTACTGCTTCTCAGTCATGTTAGGCATAACAAAGACATCCATCATTTATACGTTAAGATGAAGAAAACAACATGGGACATCCATTATTTATGCTTTAACATGAAGAAAACAATCAATCATTTTTCAAGGACCACAACATTGTGTCTATGTTGTTTGATGCTCTGAACACAATCTCTTCCCTCTGAGCCCCAAGGCAGTTCAGTCTCTCTGGACTCTGGTTCCACTTTATAGACTCTGTGACACACTGTCAAACATATTGTCCCTTGAAGGCATGTGGACCAAGTGAGAGGAGGCTCAATTATGCACCAACATGTTCTCCTCAGTAAGCTGGGTCCCATCTAAATAAGCAGCCTCACTCTTCTGTTTGATTGATTCCATCCCCTCTGGAAACAGCGTGTCAGGGTGTTTCTCCACTGACTGATTTCTGAGTATCATTCGCCGCTCACGGCGCTCGCACACTCACTGCAGATACTGGGAGCTGTGGTGCATACAGCAAAACCGAGATGGATGGCGCTGATGATTAGGGTGAGGACTCAGCATTGTTGCAGAGTTTTGAGAAAGCCTTTACAGTGCAGTTTAGTACTGCAGATCCTTGAGTCCCAAATCAATGGCAATTTGGTAGACTTTTGAAAAACAGTTTCCTCCTCACGCATGGTGATATATATCCATGAGTAACCCCCCCCCTCCCCCTCCAGCAGAGCATGTGTGAGGCTGAGGAGGTTTTATGGAACAAGGTATAGCCTACAGGTTGGGCTACACTGAAGTGGTGCACCATGACCAGAGGTGTGACATCCCTCACAGTGGCAGTATAAACCATCCACTCCTGCACAGTCAGCAGCGCTCCGCCACAGCGCCGGCGGCTCTGGGCGATGGGCTTGCCAATAGACAATTAATCTCCCCTTAATGAACTATATCAATAATGCAGAGGACTGCAAACTAATTTGGACAACAATGGTTCCTGTACACGTTCCTGCAGGAGATCTTTAAAACTCTACTGCAATCTTGTGGCTTAATTTGTCCTTTATCAATTTAGATAGTTTCAGTCAATATTGAGTTACAGTACAGTGCTACTCTTGAGTCAAAAACTTTTGCAGTTGTGAAAAATACGTCTTTATAGAATGACGCTATTCAGCTGATCCTGATGATAACAAAGATGATGATGATGATGTGATTATGGTGTGTGTGCGTGTGTGTATGCATGACCATACACTTGTGGCATAATTCTATCTAATGTCAGTCAAAAGTCATGGCAGCTGCAGTGTCCTAATTTCTGCTGATCCCATAATCCCCAGAATATCAGCATGACTGTGGGAACATGCACTCCCAGCATTTTGGCACAGGAGCTGAATATGGCATCGGGTCCTGACAAGGCCAAACACAGGCTCATTTCACAAAGCGCCATCATTTAAGCTGCTACCACACTCACTCGAACTGGAATTAGACCAACATCAGAGGGACAAAATAATTCATCAGACTGCACAGTATCTGGGTCAGACTACCTGCATTCCCGGCCAAGTGAAAATTTGCAAATGCTAAATTCAAGATAAATGGAATTTGAGAAGCATTTGCTTTGGTGAGCCAAACATGGCACTAAATCATTAACCAGGGACTCTGTACCCGGTTAATGCTTCCAGCGCACATTCTCAGGGTCTAATTTCTGTGGGATCATTATTGTACTCTGCGTGCATATTTACACACAGCCCTCCCACGTCAGACTAATGTTCTAGATGATTTGCCTGAGGATGCTGCTGATTTCATTGCTGACGCTATAGATTCCACGTCATCCCTTTTCCCACCTCATCGTTCCCTTTCAAACGGAGAACACGTATTTCACGACCAAAAGCTTTGTGATTGTTCCGGTACCTTTACCACAGCCGACAGTCTATAATTTACCCCCACCCCCCCACCCCCCCCACCCTTCTGCTGTCTTGTATGTACGAACTCTCCAGCAGCAGCCATAAACCACCAGTGAGCTGCGGCCGGGCTGAGAGGTGTGGCAGGCCATAAAAGTCTGGGCCAGCTGATGATAATGTGCTCACCAACTTGCAGGGCTGCTTTATGACCCTTCATGTGCAGCACACACACACACACATACACACACACACACACACACACACACACACAAACATGGAGACGCATGCATGCACAAAGGCATCGATGCTCATATAGCGTGCGCACCCAAAGAAATATTCACACAAATGCAAATTTGCATACTATAATACACACATACACACAATGGTAAAAATGAATACAAAATCAGGCACAGACATATGCATGCACGCACATACACACTCACACTCACACTCACACACACACTGCAGGAAATATCATGGATCAATGGCTGTAGACAGGCTATAGATCAAGCACTTTCGCATGCACACACACACACACACACACACACACACACACACACACACACACAGACCCACAAGAAAAGTATCCTGATGACATAGTGTATACAAGCACTTAGCAACACTGTTAATACCTTATACAAATTATTTACAGCAGGTAAACATCCATTAATTTCTCTCGGCCCCCAAGTGGAGGAGGGAATAGAGCAGAATGACCATCTATGTAAAAAGCTCAACATTCAGGCTCCAACATACAGTAAAAGTCTCTTCTGTATCAGAGATATAGGCTACATGTCCTCCAAGAAAAAGAACACAAGGAGAAGAAAGGAGAGAAAGAAGAGATTTGGAAGGAATAACAAGGGGAAGGAAGGAATAAGTGACGTTATAGATCAGGTTCTTTACCTCAGTGAAAGTGACATGATCTAATGCACAGAAAGAAAAAAAAAAACATACTGGTGTGCGTCATGACATTTAAAAACAGTGATCACACTTCCATGGTTTCCTTTTGTGACAACAAATGGATAATTACACTTTGTGTCTTGTTCCTTTTCTTTTCTTTTTACTTTTGCCAGAAATGACAGCACAGAAAAAAATATAACTGTGGGAAATGCAATACTGTAAAACCATCCCAGGTCTCCAACTCAGAAATGTCTAAGTAAAATTCAAATTTTGATAAATAAGTAATATGGATATAAATGCTCTACAGTATTTAATCAAGTTTACGTGACTAGCATCTCCACTTGCAGTTCAAATTAGTAATTAGAGCAGGATTTATTGTGTAGTTTCTCTGGGGGGATAAGTCACCGTCTTTACAGTACTTACTGTATCACCTCATTATGTATTGCAGAGATGTGGAAGTGACATGTATGGCATATGACATTCACATGCATGGATTTGCATATGCGATATACATGTGCCCGGGTGATGGATTGCCCCAGCCGTGGACTCTGCCTGTAATTAGGACCCAAATGGCTTTCCAATGACTAATTACTGATGCAGCCAACATGTGACAGCTGCTAATAAATACCCATGCAGGTTGGATCCTACAGACAAGGACTGCATTAATGATCCACTGGAAGTACAGGAAAGGGGGGAAAGGTGAGAGAGAGAGAGAGAGAGAGAGAGAGAGAGAGAGAGAGAGAGAGAGAGAATAAGAACATAATATATCCTGTGCCAAAGAATGTTCCCATATGTAAAATCGTTGTAGCTTCTAGGTGACAGTGATGAATTGTCTCAATAATATGAGTCAAAATTGGGAGCGCATCTCAGGTAAAGAAGGGGGAAGAAGAAGGAGGTTTATTTCAGGTGTCCTCCCACTGTAAGTCTCAGAAAACAAACAGCAGATGAAACCATTCCGTTAACAATCCAGCTGCTGTTTAAAATGATCTTTTACACCACTAAAACCGTTTCAGTCTCCAATCTCCGACTGTCTCACTGTCGTACAGCTCCAGTGAGAATCAACAGTAAAAAATGGACATGGCGACAGTGAGGCCATGGAGGGGAAGTTCAGGTTCAATAAATGCAAAAACTCCTTTGGGTGTAAAAGCTCAAACAATCATCGCATGAGTCAACACAGTCAGTCTCCGCTTCAGTGTCAATGGAAACGTTGGTACATCTTGATGATGTGTTGGCTGTCTGGTTTCAGATTTGGGGGACTTGATTGAACTGTGCTGCCCTAGGCCAAAGGAATAACATTGCATTTGTAGGTAGTAGTAGTAGTAAAGACGAAGAGGAACACAGTCAAAAATAGAGATCTTTAAGCTTTACTTTCTTATAGGCAGTTTTTAGGCCTATTGAAATGAACTAAGAAATTAGAAATACATAAACTGGCTGGTACTTCTTGTTAGAAAATCTTATAAATTAATAGAAATAAATCTCATGCTTTATTTGTATGTTAATTTGTGCTCCTATATGATAAATAAATCCTTGTTCTCAGTCTTCAGATACATGAATGCTCACCAAACTCTTGTCAAGGCTTTCATCTTTACACTATTATCTCAGTCGCTTTAGAAAATGTAAAGAGCACACTTGATTACAGAAGGGCTGCTTTTTCCTACCATGCTGCACTAATGAAGAGCACTCAGAGTAGGTTGAGTGTGTGATATAGGAGGGATGGGAGGAAGGCATCTTGGGATTATACTGCACCACAAAACCTGGGTGTAATTAAGCTGCATGATTCATAATCACATGTCTGAGTGACTTTATTGTAACCAAAGCTGTCCTGGCTTATTAGCTAACCAGCAGCACCACCACTGTTTTCCTCCCTCTCGAGACGCAGACAGTGGGAGCTGTCCTCCCACCTACTCCCTCTCACCTACTCTCCATCCATTTCTCTGTCTGTCTCGCCTGTCTCCTCCTCTGTCTCTCCCCTTCCATCCCCACTCTCTCTCTATTACCATCTGCTCACAGGCCCGCTCCCCTTTTCTCGCTTTCTCTCACTTTTTAAAGTGTTTTCATTGTCTACCTTCTCCTCCATAAACAAGATTCATTATATTACCACCCGTTGAGACTTTGAGCATCATCGGTGCATACACTCTTTGCTGTAATGTTATAGATTAAGCTAAAAAAAAGTTGTAAACACCAACAGGAATAAAACTTAAAGTGCTGAGAAAAACATGCACAATTTACAAGCCGTGCTTGTCAATTGAGTAAATGTTGTCCTTATTCCCCTAATGGATGGCATCGTATTCTACCAATAAAAGTCTAGTCTAGTCTAGTTTATTTATATAGCCCTTTATCACAAGCATGTCTCAAACGGCTTTACATAGCATCATATACAGTACATGTCATATACATACTGCATCATATATACATACTACATATACATACACATAATACATCCTATACTATGTCATATACATACTTCATATACATCATTAACTACATCATATACATACTATACATCATATACTACGTCATATACATCATTTTACTAGAACATATACCATACTACACACAAACATACTCATGCCTATGGACAATTTAGGCTCTTCAATCCACCTGACCTGCCCACTACATCTCTGTAATAGAATAGGAAACTACTGTTTGTAACCTTTTATTCTACAAACAGATGAATTTAGGTGGAACAGTATTAGCATGCAGTGGCAAATATGCATTGCAGTTGGAGACGAGAAAGATTGTGAAGCATTGTGTACTCGACGCCAAATCATTTCTAAATAGAAAGTGAAAATGCTGTGATAAGATGAAGTGAAAGTGTTGTGTTTTTCAGAGCCAAGCTGAATGTACACCTCATTTTTCACGTCTTCGTTTGTTCCCTGCCCCTGGCCATAAAAGTTTGGATGTTACACTTAAAGTAAAGTTGAATGTCAAATAAGAGAGAAATGCTAGACTGAGACTAATGAAAGTTTCTCCCAACAGACAGCATGAGCAGTCTCATCACACCGCCGGAGAATTCAATCTGACACTATCCTCGTGGCTCACTTTATTGGTCACGCAAATAACCTCGCTGCTAAAAGTTTGCCGTGTCTTAAATATAAACAAGTAAGCGTGCAAGAGGCGCATGCATAAGCCATTTATAGCTGTAAGTATGGGAAAAGTCTATAATCCTCCACAATTACGCTCACAAGATGGATTTAAACCATGAAAGAAAAATGGAAGCGCCTATTTCCATACGTCCTATATTTCATCATACCCATTATAGGGAGTTCATGCCACATGAGCACTTCAGGGAAAAGGGTGGAGAGATGATATTCAGGGTCTGTTTGATGTGATCGTCATGTCGACAGTGTTTCTGCCAGCTGCCTGTGTACAGGAGTTTCCCCAGAGGAGCCAGGACATTAATAGCCATCCAGTCTTTTAGGCGAGTGAATCTGTTTACTTCCAAGTTTCAACATCTAAAGGAGGGTGAAAGGTATCATTCAATAATTAGTAAGGAGGACTGTGATAGTAAGAGAAGAGTACAGCACAGCACGCCCTCTGAGTTTCAGCTCCTTCCTAGCTTTGTCCCTACCCAAAAACACCCAATGCCCCTCAGAAATGGCTTCTGGCAAGGTGCGTTCATAACCCAGTGTAGTGCTACAATTCTCTGTGGTATCTTCCCTTTAATCACCCTCTCACAATACTCACCAGATGAAATCCTCCAACAGCCCAGAAAACAATATATCCCTCAATAACGCTGCCAAGACTTATTCATCACCCCAAGCCCTGGTAGGCTACTTGCCTCCAATCTTCACTTATAGATCTGTTCTTTATTAAAAAACACAGTCCGTATCAAACAAATGGTCGCTCCGAGGCATGATGAAGTGTGAGGGGAAAAAGCGTTAGCCATATGTTGAATTAGTTGATGTGAGTTTCTAAAAGCAGAAAAAAAACTGATGTGTTTCTTGATCATCGTGTGATTGTAGGAGCTGCAAGCATTGGCTGTATCCATAGGGTTGGACCGATATGGGTTTTTGATCGGTATCAATATCGATATATTGATACCAATATTTTTTTAGACATATTTGATATATTTAAATTTGACCATTTTCATGCCAAAAACAACCCAATACAAGCATTCAGGGTTTCCCCAATAATTGGATTCTTGTCAGGGTGGAAAAGCATATGGATCCTCATGAGACACAAACACACAAAAAAAAAAAAAAAAAAATGAAATCCAGACAGAAATTCTTTTAGGGTTAGCATAGATGATGGAGGCAGGATGACTCACCTCACCAATTCAATGGTAGGTGAGACTCTATGATACCCCTTTAAAAAACAAATGATTAAGAAAACATTAAATAAATATAGCCGCAAGCGCCGCTTGTGGGGTCCAAGCACAATTTGGAAAGACAGACAGATGAACATGACAGAAGGTAGACAGACACACACACAAGCAGACAAGTTGTGAAGATCAGACACACAGTCTATTAGTTATGGCCAATTTTGTGTTGGCCTGTGACTTCTGTCAAATGTATCATTTCATTGCAACCACATTGTTGAATTTATTCAAATAGGCCAAACTTCCTATTGGAAAAATATGCCCCTTATTTTCAACGGTTTAAGATTTTGGTAAGGACAAGCCTGGATTTGAACCCACAATCTTCCACATGAGAGGCTGATGCTTTACCTACGGTTTCTATTAACTACATGGGTTAATGCACAGGTTGTTTTGGAAAAGAGAAATTCTACGCCTGAAAAGCTGACTTGAAGATGAATAACTTAAGCAAAATCAAATTATTTTCCTAAGTACCCCCTCAGATATGACAGCAGGTAAGATTAGAGTGAGCTAACTTGTGGCTTAAAACAGTGAAATGCAATAGGAAGGAACAATTAAATAGTCAAAGATGTTTTTTAATCATGTTACGTTATAAACCATACACAAAGTGAGACATCTCTGTCATCAAAGTTTACTGGAGCCTGAGCTTCATCTGATGAATCATAATGCAGCTGGACAGAATGCAGCAGAGTTCATAGAATTTAGAATGTCAGTGTCATAAAGACAGACTGACCTGAAACCAGACTCAGACTCACAGTTTCATCTCTGATCGCTGTTCACCTGCAAACTGAGAAAGAAAACTCACGTTGCATTTATTTGGAGAAACATCAACAATATCTGCCTTTCAGAAAGGAAACCATGGAGAGTGATTTCCATCTTGGTAAGCCACATGTATTTTTCATTTTATTATTTAACAGGATTAGGACAGAGGATTTTGCTGAACAGGCAAACAAGAGACAGACAGTCAGGACAGACTAGTTGTTTGTGTTGAAGGATTTGCATTTGTGTTCAGTTCTTCCTTAGTTTGATTTATATTGTAAATTCACAGTTAGATTTGTTGTTGAAACAAAACTATGATGAAAGGCATAAGATGAAGCTATGATGAAGCATGTTGACCTTGAATGAAGCTACATCAGGTGGCCTTATTTTTATTTGATTATTAAGATGTTGCAAATTATTAAGATGTTGCAAATGGTCGCTTGACTCAATGCCCTTAATGACGATCGCCATGAAAACATCAACTGCATGTTTGCGAAAGTCCTGAATAAGGAGCAGTACCTTTATGCTGAAGCCTCTAGTTTCTCTGGAGGTCCTGCTGAGCTCGACCTTGACCTTTCACCTCAGTCTGCTGTTGGTCTCGGCTCCAAACCTGCTTGTGGATTAGAGAGCCTCAATATATGGGAACCAATAGTCAGCACAGCTTCATCAGCATGCAAACTTCTCTTGGATATGGACAAAGGAGACCTTCCTCCCACAGAGAAAGAGTCTCCTCTCATGACCGAAGACACAGCGTTAGGTAATGCTGGAGCATCCATCCACCCAGCTCAGCATGTTGAGGCTCAGTCCAACCTGCTCCGCCTTGTTGAGGCTCTAGTGACTGATGACTTCAAAATCATTGAGAGATTGAAGCTGCTTCAGCGCTCCCCCTTTGGTTTTGATGATGACTACCACCTGGAGGCAGTTGGGAAGAGATACCTCTATGCTCCCCCAGGTGACACATCTGGATTTGTGGCTGACTGCTGCTCACCCTGTGGATCCACTCTGGGCTGCCTGGATGAGTGGGAGCCACTGGTCAAATCCCACTTTGACCTGGAGAAGGAGGGATTTGGTGAAGAGCTCCTCTACGCTTCATCACATCTCTCTAGATTTGCAGTTGACTGCTCTCCACAGCATGGGGCGACTCTGGACCAGCTTGACAAATGGGAACCTGTTGTCAGCAGCACTGATTCTCACCTGATGCAGTTCCTCTCAGTCCTCCTGGAGGAAGAACTTAGTGAAAAGTACAAAAACGCTTCCTCATCAGTGAGTTCTACATTTATGGCTGCCTGCGCTGCACACCATGCCCCTACTCAAGATCATCTTGATGAATGGGAGCCAATCGTCAAAGCTGATTCTAAACTGATGCTGTTCCTCCAGGACTTGCAGAAGGAGGAAGAACAATGTCCTTTTATCATCAAGACAGAAACATTCAGCTCTTGTGCACAGATTGAGGCCGCTGCTGAAAGCTCTGTCCCCATCCTGCATCAACCTGAATGTTGTGAGGGAACAAAAGTCACTGTCCTCTCTGCTGGACCTGACAGTATTTCCACCTCAGAGGAGGCTCTCCTTGTCTCTCTTGCTGAAAACAGCCTGATTCACCTGCTGAAGGAAGGATCAACCAACCTGCTTCAGGAGTCCCAGGCTCCAGCCATCCAGGTTGAGGTCAAGGCTCCACCAAGCCTTGTGGTTGAAACTGTAAAGGACACCAAGGATCTGTCCTGTCTGACCCTGGAAACAACACTTTCACCTGTCCAGCTGGTCAAACCTACAGGACCTCAGAGTTCCAGTGCCAAAGACAGCCTGTCGACAAAACCAAAGAAGAAGAAGCGTGGCTTCTTTTCTTGGCTATCCCGCATATTCCGGAGGAAGAACAAGAAATCTGCTGGCAACATGGCAGCAACAGCAGAGACACCACTCCAACAAACCTGCCAAACAGAAGGAGATGAGCCAAAGTCCTGCTTGACTGCCCTCTCACCTGCAGTCCACTTCTGAACTCCTGTCTTCACTATCCACTTTACAGAAATCAACAACTGAATAGTTCAATAATTTGAATACATTTATTTGCACACTAATGTTACAGTGTCTTTGCACATTTCTTCAAAACACACCTTTATTCCTGCAGTTATGGGTAACCTGTAGCCTAAAGCAGTGAAAGTGTAATGGAATTAGTAAATATATGTTGGCCATTAACATTTTCTATACCTCTGAAACTGAAACAATATAATCAATATTTATTCTAAATTTGTCTGAGAGAGAGAGACCATTTTGCTTTAAATATGACACTTGTTTTCTGTAAAAAAACAAACAAACAAACAAACAAACAAGCAGATTGTTGATGAGAGACTTGCTAAATCGTGTTAAATTGTAGATTTAATTGCCAGTACAAAGTGAACGCTGAGTGTCACTGTTCATGGATTATTATCTTTGTGTACAGGTAAAAACATGGATCTTCCATATATTTTGTATCTGTTTTATGTACTTAACAGTTTCAGTTGTTGTACTATGTGTGGTCTTGTAGGAACTTCCATCATATCAGCAGTGGACGACATGGCTGATATCTGATATTTAATAAAAGGCCAATATATACTTTCAGCTACAACTAGACTTTGCTGAATGAATTAACGCATCTGGAGAACAATTACATTTGAAAAAATTCTCTCTGGGACTGGCATATGACATTTGTTGAGTGACATTAATGGATTGAGCTCACAGGGAGCTTCATCTAGGAGGTCAACTGAGGAGAGAAGATGGGCTGTGGAAAAAATGTAATCACATGGAAATAAAACAGTCAGGATGTTGGCAGGAAACACGTCACCGTGGGGAACAAAACCATGTTAAGTGCACTATCATCTCTCAGCTACGCATGGAGGGCGCAGACGGTCCCAACCTCCCAAAATGTTCCGACCACGGCGCACAAGGTTGAGACAAAAATGTGTTTTATGAGGCGAGGATTAATTTCTAAATAGGTTATCCCTGTTCAGATTTGACAGTGGAGCAGAGTAGAGTTCAGTAGACAGGACGGGATTTGAAAGCCATCACTCCCAGACTAGCAGGTGCAGCAGATCTGCAGCGTGTGGCTGGATCCTCATCCAGGCTGTCTAACCCTGATCTACGTCTGGATTACCCTCATGTGTACTGTAGAGGTGACAAACGCTCTACATGATCTACATGTCATAAATGTTCCTCTATGGCACATCAGTGGTCCTTAAGGTGCTGATATCTAATTCTTGTGTTTTATTTGTGAGCAGCAGGGCGGCGTAATGAGAAGGCAGACTGCTTCTCAACCAGAGGGTCTGGGTTAAAGCTCCCGTGTCAGCAGGCATCCCCCCTGCTGAAGTGTCCTTGAGCAAAACACTGAGTCCCTCCCAGCTTCAGGAACTTGTTCTGTAGCTGACCCTCCACTCTGACCTCCATGAAGTAGTATCACATTATTTAGCAGAAAATGTTCACATAAATTATTTTTTACCAGAGGATAATGTAAGAGGATAATGGACTTTTAGTGCACTACCATAATACCAAGCTTTTGCATTTTCAGTGCCCTACTTTACTGAGTGTGTTTGCCTTAATAGTCACTGTGACCATCATAGGAAAAAAGCAATATGTAACCAAAATGTGCTGATGAGGACCAGATATCCTCTTCTACTGGTCATATACGCGCTTTACAGCATTTTGTTGGCTAAGGCTGCAGAGATTTCTGTCTAATTTGACAGTAATTGTGTCCCTTCAAACCTTATAATGACTGCTGTTTGCTTCAGGCACAACCAAATGTATCTTTTGCAGGCTTTAATGGTATTATTTTAACGCGATTTGTTTCCCGACTGAACATACCAACTATGCTTCGCCGGCAGGGCAAGAGCTAATGTGCTTTGATGAGGAGAATCCGTCCTTGATGTTTCAATCACATGAGGTTGAGACATGTACATGTTTTTTCTTTTTTTTTGTTTTGTTGTGGAGGAGATTAATTTCTAAACAGGTACTGTAATCGCTGCAGTTGTACGGGAAACAGATTTAACAGAGTAGAGTGGATAGGGCAGGACAAGTGTGGGCCAGAAGTGAATTCAGCCTGTCTGGGCAGTTTCCCGCTGACCTTGACCATCCAAGGGCTAAAATATTTATCATCATGTCTCATTACAGAACAATCAATGTGTTCATCATGCACCATGGTATAGTGAAGCAGTGGTAGCAATATGCTGGGTATGACTTAGGAGTTTACTGCTTACTTTTTAAAACATGCGCACATTCTGTCCTTTCAACCTGTATAATGAAGATTGTTTGTCTTCGGCAGCATCCTTTATGGGCCGAGCAGCCAGGATGCAAAGTGCTAATTAAATTGGGGGTGTTTTAACTTTCATTGTTTACAGCCAAAGCATAGCTACTACTCCTTTTTATTGTTCTGTAATATATAAGCCCTCCTTGTAGGAAGAAAGCTGATTGTGTTTTGACTGTATTTCACTGTATTTTCACTGTATTTATAACAGAGGGTCTCTGTTTCAGATTCATTTCTTGCGAATTGCTAAACAGATAAAGATGAGGGGGAAGGAATAGATAATCAGTACAGTAAATCTTTAACAGTTGAGTCTTGATAGATTGCTAATGCTTTATGCATTAGTAATTAGTAATATATTAGTAATGTATTCTACTGGTATGCTCATTTGGGAAAATATTTGTAGGATATTGTCAGATATTAATGGTGCAATAAGTAAGCTTTGTAATGTCCCATAGCACAAAATAGCTTTTATTTATCTGTGAGGCTTTCATAGGAGTCTGGTCTGCCTTGAAGTAATACATGCTCCATGCATGAAAAGTGAGAGAATGTTTCCAACCACAAAAGGATTATGTGAAGGAGAAATGTCAAGAAACATGCTGTAGTTTGACATTAAGGGTGTTGTGGTTGGGGTGGTGGATGGGCGCATATATTTGTCTTCAACACCGGTGACTGAAGTTAAATTTTTTTCTTATTTAACCATGACCAAAGCCTTACCCTAACTTTCACCAAATTGTTTTATCTAACCTCAACCACAGTTTTAGTTGCCTTATCTTAACCCTAACCTTAACCGTCTTACTTGCCTAAACCTAACCATTAGCTATTCACGTAGCTAACAGGCGAAAATGGCGTTTCTAATTCTTGTTATTGTCATGTACTTCTTTTGTGGTGGAAGAACGTAATCTTCACATTCGTGTTCACAACATTTAATCTGCGTTTCAGGATTTGTGCTCCTTTCACTAAATGTTATGAAACTGCGTTGCTGATAGGGTCATTGATCAATAACAATGGCTCAACTTTGCTGGATGCTGAGATTTCTGGCTTTCAAAAACTCTGCGTTCTGTAATGAGACACAATGATAAAAAAGATGTGTCAATATAGCGTCAATATGTTGAAAAAGACAAGCTTTTGGGGTTCATTTTTGGAGTGTTCATTGGGCCTATCAGCCTGTATGAGAGAGTTGCGTGCCCAGGCAAACAATAAATAAGCAGATCTATAGTGAAGCAGTTGACAAGATTTTGGATAGAATCAATCAGTATGATGGAAAATGATGGAGAAGTATGATCCAGGTAGAAAATGACAGGACCACATGTATGAATCTGCTATTTGGTAAATTATACATGCTGGCAGCAAAGTTCAAACATCTAACAATCTCTGATAAGAGAGTGTCCCTTTACAAAGGCAAAAAACTGAACCAAACTTTAAAAGCTTTTGGTTTGGGATATTTTTCTCTTTAACAGAAAGTGTATGGATTAATTCTCTGATTATTTCCCTGAAGACCTAAAGCAATCTTTAATAATAGAAAAGTAATTATGGGGACAAGATCCCTTGGTGATAGCACTATTGACAATGATAATGATGATAACGATATGCCATTTATTTTGCCTCAACTATGGTGAAAGCTCACAATCAATTGCTCCTAGTCAAACCCTTGCATGCTGCTGAAGTGTTGAGGACATGGTTGGACTGCTGAAAGACTATATTCATCAAGCTTCCAAGTAGAAGAGCCAATCTAGATCAAACAGGATCGCTGAATTGTTTTTCCTTGACTATTTTAGTAAACATGATATGAAAGGTAAAAGTCATACCCAGACATAGATATGCACTGCTACTCCGAGCGATAAACAACTACATAGATCCTTATGGAGATACGCGCTGTTGAAAAAGATGAAAACATTTGGGTTCAGACAGAATCACTACATTCAATTTGCACATCAAACCTCCTTGTATGCTCCCTTTATCTTCACAGAACATCAGCTACAGACTGTGCGACTCCATCACATTTGCCTAAACAACAACCTGTGCTATTTGAAATGCATGAGGCCTTGCATGTCATTTTTAGACTTTGCCCACATGCAGAAAGCCCTGGCACGGTAACATGAGGCCCGGGCTTTCATGGCCGCCCCCCTGCTGCTCACAGAGTGGGGCAGCACACCGAGCAGGCTGCACAGGACGGGCGTCTCACATGCAGTGACATGGATTATATAGTGAAGAGCAGGTTTTTCATGCTGGCATCACACATGGACGCTATGTATGTAAAGAGAGAGTGTATGTGTGACTATATCAGTGTGTGTGTGTGTGTGTGTGTGTGGGGGGGGGGTGTGTGGCATGAATGAGCTGAGGCATGTTCTTAAGTAATTGTGTTAAAAGTAGGGGCAGCATCTTACGTGTCCTGAAAGAGAGAGAGAGAGAGAGAGAAAGAGAGAGAGAGAGAGAAAGAGAGATAAGCAAAAGGGCAAAGAAACAAGTGAGAAAGGTTAGATACAAACCCTGTTCAAAGTGGAACAGCCTGGCACTTCATCACAAAGACAATTATACTCCGTTCTGCGCTTGATGCAATCTTCTCCCCCAGTTTATTTAACATACGAACAGAGTCAGAGTCGGAGTTAGTCAGAGTCTCCCTCGGGCAGGGAGGAGGAGGAGGATGTGGCGAAGGAGGGAGAAGATAGAGGCAGCAGCTGCAGACCTAACAAAAGGACCAACATCCCGGACCTCACTGGCTGCCCACTGTGTCCAGGGGGACCCGAGGCTCCGGAGCAATAGGAGTGGACCGGAGGTAAATAGATAAAAAAGTAATAATAACAATACATAACAGGATAAATAACCAGGTTCACTGGCGGTGTAAGCAGATGCACAGCACAGGAGATGGTGGGTGGTAGAACCCCAGAGGTTGCAGTATATTTATATTTCCATGTTTATGCCCATTTCCATTCCTCCCTCCCTCCCTCCCCTCCCCTCCTCCCTCTCCTCCTCCCCCCCCCTCCCCTCTCTCTCTCTCTCGTGGAAATAGAACCAGAGGCTCTCATCTGCAACATCAGCAGCCGAGGGAACAGAGGTGCTTTTTGTCACTTTGACAGGAGGCAGGAGTTACAATACAGTAGGAATATGGGAGGGCTATTATCCAGACACACAGCACACACAAACCCCGAAGCAATTTCATACATGAAGATATACTGTAACCCAAGCCCATTTGTTTCCCTATGCAAGGCAATATAAGGGGAATTATCGCTCACATTCATTTGAAGAAAAGGGCTGCAAAAGAAATTAGAAGAAGTAAAGAAACCTTCCTTTAGGATCATTCCGTGAGCCAAGAAAATGTATGTGCACCACTCCATAACATCCACCCCTCTGTTAATGTTTCTGACTGCATGGCCACAGCAGGAGGTCATTGGGCCAAGAGCATATTCTGCCATTGGGTTGTTGTGCTCACACAAGCATGCACACATGCTCTCCTACTCTTTCGACAGCAGCTAAGAAAGTCGAGGCACACGCAAAACAAGATGGGTAAAGAAGGTATATGTGTCACGTATGTAAGTGAGCACTCAGACACTTTTGCATGGTAGAGAAATTGCTCACGAAATCCTCTTTCTTAGCATCAGCCTCTGTGCATTGAAGTCAAGTTCAACTTTATTATACATTTAGGAAATTCATCTGGTTTAGCATTAGTAAAAAGTATATCTTTGGTTTCAGTTGCTAAAGTCCAGTTCCTTACTATGGTGGATGAAACTGTGCAGTGCCATGTACAGTATCAGTATTGTGCAGTACACTCTTGTAGCTTGTAGTGTATACTAGGACAATCAGGAACAACAACTCTAATGGAAGGCAAATGTATTCGTTTCTACCCGTTCTCTGTATACATGATATGCATAATCAAATTACTGGATTATTTCCCTCAAATTTCACTCCATAAAAGGCAATAAAGGTTGCATATAAATAGATAGCCTGATGCAATTTCTCAAGCAAATCCGAGCTGCTGTTGTGTTTGTTTTCTATGACCCCATGGCAAATTTCACATAATACATATACAGAAGGGTTGTTCAGTAGACTCTTACACTCTTAGAAATAAAAGGTCTAACTAGAATCATATAGGGTTCTTCGACTTGCCCTCATAGGAGAACCTTTGGAACACTTTGAAGGTTTTACTTAGAAACTTCTCAGACGGATCCTGATCGGCGACATGTCACACCTACTTGGAGGAGGAAGAAACGTGTCAAACAAAATGTTGCTCTTACATGTAATGCATCAACCAGGCAGTTAGTGTAGCGGTTAAACTACATGTCTTCTGAACTGTCATGACTTGTGTGTTGTGAGTCACGGCTTTGAATCTCTCATGAGATGTCGGGCTTCTGATCCCTCTGGCTTGATGTCCCTATATTTTTTTCTCATAAGTATATTTTGTAAAAAAAAATCTGTCAGATATTTTAAAACTGAGGCAAGATGAGGAGATAGATTATTATGTACAGCAGCACTGTGATCTAAAACCAGGATCAAATCCACAATGTTTTCCTTGATTATGGGTAAAACTTGTAAAAAATGTAATGCGACTAATTTTGGTTAACACAAGCATGAGATATAATTTGAATAATTTTGATGTTTGAATGCCCAAAACACTGCATAAGTGTGCTGCAGTGAGGCTCAGTTGACAAGAGCACAGAGTTATCTCCATTTAGCTTCAGAGTTCAACACCAGCCAGGGTCAATAAGTGAAATTTAATTTAAGTAAAGTATGTTGCTTTGTGTGAAAGCACTAAGAAAGTGGATGTTTTGATATATAAATGTCCCTCGGTAATTGCCATTGTTCTCACATTACTGACTAGCGCCCGATGCTGACATTCATATGTTGTTTTAAAACCCTTACAAAATAAAGTCAACAAACAATTTAAATGGAAAATTGAGAAAGGTGAGCTTTCTCTCACCCTCCAAAGGATCCCTGGAGAACTTTTCCTTCAAAATTGGGTTCATCAAATGAAAAGGATTCTTGTTAGAACTATTTATCTGACAAAGAACCCTGGAGGAACCGTTTCCCTTGAGGAACCTTTTCAGACGCGGCGGTTTTGGATCCCTGATGTGTAAGAGTGTTTGAACAAACCCTCATGTCCTTGTCCACACTGATATATTCATAGCTTGACACAGCACTCTTGTACAATAGCATGCTCCTCCGTCTTTAGCACCACACACTGTCTAGAATTTTGAATCAAAGCAGCTCAAGGTCGACTCAGACTGCTCAATACCTTACGGACAGAAAAATATTCCTTCAGGCAATACTTACTATGTTCATTTTAGAGGGTTTATTTCCACAGAAAAATCATAACAGGTTTAATGTAGGAGGCAGACCTCGGTCAAATAGTATTTATAAATACTATTTACAAATTCACAAATAATATGTGAGGCATTTGTCTTAATCTGCATGGAGTACCAGATGGCCTGGTTTGTCATATCAGGACAATTCAGAAAGTATCAGGTAACTCACAGAGAGAAATACTTTCCTGTGACTGTCATCATTTTCTGACACTGTGCCAAAACCATAGGTAGTATTATATCTATATATATATCTACATATGTAGTAGAAAATACTATTTGACTTAGGTCTGATAACATCTCCTTGTCATCTTCTCTTTCCCCAAACACTGCTTCCATCTACAATAGCAGCCCTGTTACTGTATGGCTTGGTCTAATTTTCTCTATAAAAACAAGGGGCTTTGCTGTGACCCCTTAACCCAATTAATTTGTGTTCACACTGTAGCCGTATTTTTCTCTTTACAGTCGGGGTTATACTTTTTGACACTGCTTCAGCTTTATATACAATAAAAGAAGAGGTGAGCAGCGAGGAGAAGTCTGTTCACACAATAAAACATGGAAAACTTTAATTTTGTTTTGCCCCTCTCAGCCTGAATGTTTTCAAGATCATCTACTGCAGTTTAAAACTTTAATGTGAATTATTGAAGCGGTCTGTAGCAATGAAAGGGGGGTTTTCAAAAATATACACAGGGGGAACGCCATGCAAAAGGAAAGAGGTGGTGCTGGGGAGGGGAAAGCAAACCAAACCTTACGTTATTATTAATTTATCTGATTCATACTGCCCAAAGATTTAAAAGGAACATGGAATGAAAACCACTCCAGTCCTTTTTCTCCAACCCAATACACTTATTTATTCATCTCTCTCTCTCTCTCTCTCTCTCTCTCTCTCTCTCTCTCTCTCTTCTGCTTATGGATTCAAGGCACGTATAGACAGCGAGAAAATACAGCAGGTCCTGGATCTTCGCACAGTTCAACATAGCACTGAGCCTGCTTTGATGTTTTAATACATGTGGGCTTTACAGTGATGAATAGGCAGGCAGCGTTGTGGATGTCGTCAAAAAATGAGAGAAAAACCTAACCTGTTTATACAGCTTAACCTCTCTTTTCAAGGACAACAAATGTGCGCTTCTTGAGATTTCAGTTCTTCATTTCTGCCTCATGCACCCACACACCCACACACACACACACATACACACGATTAAACCAATACTGAATCAGAACTGATGTCTCCGTGATCGTCAAGGAAACACTGAACTCTCATTTCAGGCAGTTGACCGATTCCATTTTCTCCCCGCTAAACAACCTTCAAAATTCTACAATCTTCATTGTAATAATTCTTACGAGAGAACATTATTCATTTCTCATAATGTAGAAAATGATTCATTTAGTTGATTCTTTAATACAGTAAGAGAAAGAACCATATACTCTAACATCACAACAACATCCAGTATCATATTTGTATTATACATTATCACCTTTAATGTCTTTTACTGTAATGTGTAAGATAGTGACCAGCCAAGATAAGTACCAACCAGATAAGTCTTATGGTTGTTTTTGATTGTGTCTACTATCCTGAAATTGATAGTCCCAAGTTTTGCATCTTATTGTATCATACTGTACCGAACCTTATGCTATCATATCTTTTCTTATCGTATTGTTTGGAATCTGTCCCAAGGCAGAGAGCTGGTTTCTAGGTTTACACATTCTTTTTTCCATTCTTTTTTGTTCTGCACTGCCTATTGCAACTTGATCTTTATTCCCTTTTTATACATTTTAATTATTTATTCTCTCTTCATATACACTTTATCTCTTTTTATTAGTTTTTTGTATTTCTCTTATCCTGTATTTCTTATCTAATGCCCTATATGCCTTGTGTAAAGCACTTTGAATTGCCTTTGTGTACGAAATGTGCTTTATAAATAAACTTGCCTTGCCTTGCCTTACACACTGGCCACAGCGGGGCCTTGTGGTTCAGCTATTGGCCTCAAATCCCCAGCGCTGCTCCATGTGCTGTGAGTGACCACCGACTATCTATTAGCAATCACATTTACTGTAAGAGATCAACCACAGTGAATTAAAGCTGAATTACATGAACAGATGAATACCGGACACTGCCCTATATCCACAGTGACGGGACAGCGGTGCAGACAGTGATAGGTGTGAGGTGTCGGTGTTTGGTAGAGTGTATGCCATTATAAACTCTTTATTTGGTCTAGTAATGTAGACCATTGCACCAAATAAAATATTATTGATCTTGTATTAACCTGAATGGACTCCACAGCAAATTATATTAGTTAGGAATGATGAATATTGGGTTCAACGCAGTCAATTTGGGAATTTCTTGTAAAAAAAACCAAAAAAACAAAAAAACAATCATTTGTCATTAAAGGGTTCTTACATCCAGTCTATAAAGAAATTATTGTAGGTGTATTTATTTATTAAGTAAATTGCAATTTTGATTTGAATTTTGAATTAACTAAGATGAACACTGAATTCCATACATACAGCACATAGGTTGGAGGTGAGTCTTGAGACACTTGCTGGAAGTAAACAAATAAGCTACGAGCCTCCTGCGACACGGCCATGATGAGACTTCTCGTTCCCGGTGTGAGCTCTGCCATTATCGTAAAGCATGACACTGAGCACAGGGTTATTAAAACATTTACTCTCTTGTGAATGGCCGGTAGATCGATACAATCTCGGCAGAGCACATGCTGCCTGTCAAGGCTTTATGAGTGTCATCACTTGACTGATAATTTGCTGGAGCCAAGGGAATCTCTGGAGGTAGAGGTAGAGAGAGAGAGAGAGAGAACATCTTCTACCTCAAAAATACAATAGCATATTTATATCCCTGAAATAAGTTTCGGGGCTGCATCTCCCACACCGTTTGTCCGATTTACATGAAACTTGGTACACATGCCCACCTAAACGTATTCTACAAATTTGCCAAAGGAGCCTCAAGGTCCGCCTGGAAAATTTTTGAGATATTTTGAATTATTTGAAAAACACATTTTTAACATCTCCTCCTACACCGTTTGATGATTACCACCAAAATTGGTCAGTAGCAGTAGTAGTAGTTGGTCAGTAGTGGTCCTACACTCTTTAAATTGGGTTGATAGATTGTTGATATCTACTGTAGTTTTGAAGATATTAACTCTTAAAGTTGTGAAGGAGGTGTGGCCTATAAGCTAAATTGTTATAACTTTGTGATAGATGGTCCAATCATCATGAAACTTGGACAACATGTTCACATATAATAAATGAACATGTGTGCAAAGCCATTCAAATATTGACCAATAGGGGGCGCCACAAAGGCCAGAAAACTGTATCTCCTAATCCAATAGGTGAAATTGCACGAAATTCGCTACACGTGCTCTAGGACCATGTCCTAGTCAAAATCTGAAGTTTGGTTGTCATTAGTGAAAGTTAAACACAGTAAAGCCAATACGAAGTTGGATATTGACACCTTGTAACTTGCTATTACATTGTTCAGTATCAGAACTTGATAGCTTGGGGCCTGATGGCTCAACAGCCTAATATGACAAAACTGACAGTGATCTTAATGTAAACTTCTACGTTTCAGCTTGGGCTGCTGTACTGGCATGAACCCATCGGCTATATTTAATTAGTAGTTAAATTTATTATTGAACATTAAAAAAATAGTTAAGGTACATACCCTTTATTATTGGGGAATGAATTGAATGGCTTTTTATTACTTTTGACTTAATGGGGCCTTCAAGGATTGGGGAATTTCGGGGATATACCCATCCTAGTTTCAGACAGGTGGCTGGGCTATCAAAATGTGCCAGTAGTACCACAATGCCATTGAATTGAAAACAGATATTAGTGTTAGCAATTTCCTTTATTGAAAGCTGCAGATGGTCAATATACATCTAAATTGTTATAGCAGCATGTTATGAATTATTTTAAATCACAGGCAGCACAGCTGCTCCCCTCACAAAGGGAAGAGCAGGAAGCCACTGAAGGTTGTGCGATTATAAACATCATCATAGATGCCATAGTTTGCGTAAAGACTCATGTAGACCACATCCCCCTCTCCCAGTTCTAGGGTGAGAGCACTAGATATGGATACATGACCTTTAGCTACCTCAGAAACAAACAAAACTGAATGATCATTGTGGTAAAGGTATACACCCAGCCACTGTGGATTACGGGTCTCAAAAGCAGTGAATCTGAAGTAGTAGACTCCTCTGACCGGGGCTGTGAAGATGCCTGAGGAGAAAATCCAGAGGAGGTCAGTGCTACTAAGGATATCCTGAGGAGCGTTGCATTCAGTATGTGTAAATGTGTGGACAGTACCTGTATTTGGGTTGTAGGCCTGACCAATGTTGGTGATGACTTTACTGTAGATCAATGTGGTTTCAGTATTTAAGGGTCCTATTTGTCCTGCATCAGTTAGACCTGCAGAGAAAGCCACCTTAGGTCTATCTGTAAACAAAAACAAAAACAAATCAAAATCTTGAACAGTTCATATTAAACTGCATTTTGTTGTATATTCATAAAACTGAGTATGTATGCTATGGGTATGTAAGTAAGTATTTTGGAGTAAAATAAAAGCAGGAAAAATGCAGTTATTCAAACACAATCCATCATTTTCTTAGAATGGACATTGACCTATTTGCAAGACTCATGCTCAAGTCATTTATCTAAGTCAGACTTATTTTAAGTGCCAAATACAGTTAAGGAACAGGGATTTGTGTGACAGTGGTGCAGAGTCAAAATCTTGACTAGGACATGGTCCAAGTCAAGATTGGACCATGTCCTAGTCAAGATTTTGACTAGGACATGGTCCAACCAGTGGAACTTGCATACAGTGTAAACGAACAGTGCAAAACATACAATAAATTGTAGACTGATATAAAATTAAGCTGCATCCTTTGAAGTCAGCCATCATATATTCAACCGTGTATTATGTGAGCATAGCAAGTCAAATCACTCTCACTGCTGCTTGACAGTAATGAACTAGGATGCTGTCGGGGGCCGACAGCAAGGGTATATCCCCGAAATTCCCCAATCCTCGAAGGCCCCATTAAGTCAAATGTAATAAAAAGCCATTCAATAATCACACAATAACACTCCAGGGTTAATCTTCCCAATTATATTGGTTGTATGCCCCAACTATTTTTCCTTCTGGGCTAATCTAAAATTAATTATATTATTATTACTCCTAAACACTCCAAAATGAATGGTTATAATCCTCTAGGGATTGTCTCCCCAATAATAAAGGGTATATACCTTAACTATTTTTTTAACATTATTTTTAACTCAATAATAAATGTAACTAATTAAATATAGCCGCTAGCGGCGATGGCTGGGTTCATGCCAGTACAGCAGCCAGAGCTGAAACGTGGAAGTTTACATTAAGATCACTGTCAGTTTTGTCAT